>NC_041011.1:32450976-32688414 GCF_004193775.1 Glycine soja
TTAAAATTAGCGGAAAAAAGTTTAAGGATAAAATTCACAAAATTTTGAAAACTACTAGAAGGTAAAAAAAATTTTGTAATTAAGCCTTTTTAATTTTAGGAATTAATTTGATCCATCATTATAATTTTATGAACTAAATTAATTAGTCATTTACAGTTTTAGTTAAGATCATTATACCATTTTATTTATTTTAAGAACTAATTTATTGTTTATTACAATTTCAGAAACTAGATTGATTTATAGTATATAATTTTATTGACCTTTATATCATTATATTAATTTTAGAAATTAATTTGACTAATCATTATAATTTCAGAAACTATCTTCATAATTCACTTATAACAAATTGTTGGATAAATAATTTTTAAAAAAATTAGAATAAAAAGCTAAAATTGTTTATAGCCAAAATTTAAATTTAGCATCCTTAATGTTTTCCTCACAAATTTAGTAACTCCTCAATTTTAATTTTGAAATTTTAATCTACTGATTAATTTAACAAAAAAACGTGACAAAATATAAATCAAAAGATTGAACATCAAACTTTGTAATATATGAAAACTATACAATTAAAATAATAAATAAACTAAATTTGCAAACAAAAAAAAAAGTGAGACAAAACTTGAATTTTAATTATAATAAGAGGCCAAAATGCAATTAAATCCACAATTAAATTGGCATCATAAAGCATCTAATATTCCCTTCTTCTCTTTCTTTTTTTCCAGTTTTTCCTTTCCTTTACCACCAAAAAATAAAATAAAATCCTACAGTTTCTTCTTCCGTCCCCTTCCCTTCTATTCTATCATCAGATTCCGCAAAGACGTCCTTTCTTGTCCAAACACAGACCCACTGACACCATCATCATCATAATCACCAATGTTCTCATCGACACCACAATTGTCCTTGTCCTCTCCTCCACCATTCCCCATCCCCAATTTTCTCGATCTCATCTCCCACCACCATCAAAAATAATAATCTGAAAATGAAAAGAAACTAAAAATCCAAACCAAACCAAACCAAATTCAAAGACACGATGAAATTGAACTATCAATTTTGATACCAATTGAAGGACTAAAGAAGTTTCATCAAAATGAGAAGAAACTAAAAACCGAACCGAACTCCACGAACACCCATTTCTCCCCACTAATGGTGTCATCTCCATTGTTAGTGTCCCTCACTTTTTTTCTTTCTCTCCCTCTCTTGTTGTTTCTATCTCCTCATATTTTGTCCCCTCCCGACGCCGACGACCTCGCCCTCTTCCGCCGCGCCGCCGCCCCCCACACAACCTCCCACCTCTCCGCCACCCCGAAAATCGCCTTCCTCTTCCTCACCAACTCCAATCTCACCTTCTCCCCTCTCTGGGAGAAGTTCTTCTCTTCTTCTTCCTCCGATCACCACCGCCACCGCCTCTTCAACATCTACATCCACGCCGACCCCACCAAAAACATCACCATCTCCGGCGGCGTCTTCCACCACCTCGTCCCCGCGAAACCAACCGCCCGCGCCTCCCCCTCCCTCATCTCCGCCGCCCGCCGCCTCCTCGCCGCCGCCCTCCTCGACGACCCCCTCAACCACTACTTCGCCCTCCTCTCCCAATACTGTATCCCTCTCCACTCCCTTCAATTCACTCACAACTTCCTCTTCAAAAACCCACACAAAAGCTTCATTGAGATTCTTTCTAACGAACCCAACCTCTTCGACCGCTACACCGCGCGTGGCGAACACGCGATGCTCCCAGAAATCCCCTTCTCCTCCTTCCGCGTGGGGTCGCAGTTCTTCATTCTCACTCGCCGCCACGCGCGCGTGGTGGTGCGTGACATTCTTCTCTGGAACAAGTTTCGCCTTCCGTGTGTCACGGAAGAGCCTTGTTACCCAGAAGAGCATTATTTTCCGACGCTATTGTCCATGCAGGATCCGAATGGGTGTACCGGGTTTACCCTGACCCGGGTCAACTGGACCGGGTGCTGGGACGGGCACCCGCATCTGTACACCGCCCCGGAGGTCTCGCCGGAGCTCATTCTCCGGCTGAGAGAATCGAATTCGAGCAGTTACGTGTACCTCTTCGCGAGGAAGTTCGCGCCGGAGTGTCTTACGCCGTTGATGGAGATCGCCGATGACGTCATTTTACGGGAGTGAGAGTGAGGACTACTTTCTCTGGTTTCTGTTCTAAACACATACTCTACAGTGACGTCACTTTTGCTTTTTCTGGAAAGAAAAAAAAAATCTTGTTTATCTATTTATTTATTTATTGTTATGGACCTTAATTATGCCTTGTGGTGGGGATGTCGCTGTCGAACTTTAGGGGTTTTTTGGTTTTCGCTGGTTATAATTTTATTTTTGGCATTTTTTTTAAGGGATAAGGGAAATTCCACAAGTGAGTAGAGGTCATGTATATCTCAACTTTGCTATTGGAAGGAGGAAAATTTCAATTAGGATTTTGAAATTAACACCACTTATCAAGTTGGTCCATAATATTAGAGTATACGAATTTAGTTGGAATGGAATAGGGTAAACATCTAACTGTTGAAAATTATTAGTTTTTATAATAATAATTGTCATTATTTCTCTAAAAAGTGTAATTTAGATTGATCTCTAGTTAGTTAGCATAGGTCCTTTATGGATAAAATAAAATTCTCTAAAAGCATAAGAGAAGAAAATAAGATTAAAATAAATTGAATAATTGGTACACCTCAGACTTTTGCAAAAATTAGAGGAGAGAAGTTCTGTAGAAGTTATGTGCATCAGAGTAGTTTACACTTTATAGTGTATCATTAGGCACCCCCATTTATTTTTATATTTTTTTTTCTTTCTAGAAGCAAGGTAAGGCACCCCCATTTAATAGTTACCAAAGTTTAGGACTAAAATACATTTTCCTAATGTCAAGAATAAATTGACTCATAGAGGAAATAATTTAATTATAACTTACTGAAAATGTGAAGATTTTCTTTATCTTCTCATCTAATAATAGATTGTTATGTGTGATAAATTTGTTTATTTCTATAGTAATTATTTTAAAAAAATTATATTTAGGGTGATTTCAATAGAAATTAAAGTTGAATTAGTGTTTGTTCAATAGGAACCGTATGGTGTAAAAAAATAGAAAAGGATCAGTTTTTCTTCAGAGTTTTATCCAATTCAAATAATTTAAGGGTTACCTAACAAAGTGACACTGACTAATGCGACCTGCTGTGTGATTTAGTAAAACCCCTCTAATCAGCTCCTTCACAATTTATTTGGTTGCACTTTGATATGCCAGGGCCAAAACCATTTTAGCTTTATTAAGCGTTCATGGTTGGAAATGTGCATTCAATTAATTTGGAGTGATTCAGAATGTTGCACCTTCTAGGTTGATAAGATAGCAAGTCTCTAAGGTAGCAACTTTTATTCTTGTAGAATTGTGTGAATAATATTACTTTAATTGGTGACAAAAGCTAGTTACTAATTATACCTGTTGGAGAAAGCCATAAGAGGAGTATGTTAGACAAGACTGATCCACTCATCAATTATAATTTATATTTCATAGTTGGTACTTGGTTGCTGTGATGTGACCAATTTAAGTCATTCTCTAATATAAGTTTGGAATCTTATTTAATTTTCCAAGGGTTATTATTTTGTAGCTAAAAAAAGTGTTTTTGATGGTGTGATTGATATCTAAGATTAGTGATGGGGTAGGTATGAGCATTTGTTTTATTGCCAACCAAATCATGATCTAGCCCGAAGAGGCATGGTTCAATAATTAATAGAGGAAAACATACTAAGGACACTTTTTAACATCAGCAAATACCTGATTTGGGAGATGTTCATTTAAAACGTACCCAAATTCTCAGATGTTCCCCATTTTGTATGTTACATGGGGTACATACATGCTTGTTGTTCTTGATATGCTGTGTGATCCTGTCTTTCTCTTCATAATGTAAGGTTTCTTTCAGCTAGTTGGAACATGGGACAAGTTGTCTCACAGTAATGTAGATCTTAACATAATAATAAGAGAACCCTACAGATATATTCGGTATTGTCATATAAGTCACTATCTCCCTGGTTACTCCTACCTCATATAGTTACTAGATTTTAGTACGACTATGTACAAATTTGGTTAGCAGAAATTAGACCAGGACCACCAGGTTTAGCCAATTAGAAAATGTGAACAAAATTATGAGTAATGTACCTTACCACTCTTTTACATCATCTAATGAAACTATTGTGATGACTTGGAAGTCATCGTAGGAATTGTCAATGACTTATCCATGGTAATCTCTGTTTAGTTCCCTTGAAGTCATGATATTTTGAAGGGTCCTACAGGCACAGGATATGGTCAAGTCTTAAGATACTACTGGTCACAAAATTCTAGCAACTTGAATCTGAATAGAGCATATTTTCTGTATTGTTCATTTTCATCTCTATAATACTGCCAAATGGTTGGAATTCTGTACTGAGGTCACGTGGTAGAGAATGTGATGATCTTCATTCCATCCAACCATAAAAAATTATGCTAGTGATTGATATAATATATACATACCTGTGTGCATATTATGTGCCTTCTTCACTGGACCTAACCACTGCATTTGACTATTTCTCTTACGTGAATTTCTGTTTTATATTGTTTTTTCAGGGCATCTTTGATGATGTTGGGAAGAGGAAACCTTGTGTTGATGTTCAATGCAAATGTGTGTACAGAAAATCTGATTTCTTTAATTGTACATCTTAGTATGGAGTGCAAAAGGCAAAGGTGGTCTCCAAAGGTGGCCACATGGTCGAGAACATTGAGAATTGTATTTTGAAAAATCTCATGCAAAAAGTTCCACCATGAAGGGGGGTTGAAAGCTTGTAAGATGGATATATATAGATTATGTATGATGTGCTAGCCAAATTTTGAGTGCAACACATAAAGAAAACAAGCAATAGTCAATACTTTTTCTTTTCCAGTTCTTCCCCCCGCCCTTTTTTATCTTTTCCCTGAGGGCTTTCTACTTCAATGTAGTTCCCAAAAAAAAAGAGATTGGAAAACAAAAAATCTTGCTTTAAAAACGAAAAATCATTAACTCTTCAGTATGCATAGCCATTTCTTCCCCTTCTCACCACTCTTCTTTTTCCTTTGTGTTCCTTGGAAGACTAGCTCTTGAACAGCCTCATTATGCATGATAAGGTTGAAGACAACCCGAGAATTATGCTTTGTAGCCAATTTTTTTTTTCTGTTCCACTTATACTACCAGTGAACTGCCACATGATTTAACCCTATGAATAATATAATTTATTTCTTCAATAAAAAAAAGTTTACATCAAAGTTTATTCGCAACTTTGATCACTAAGCTTAACAGTGTAAATTAAAGAAAAAATTTAAGAGGTTTATCTATACTAATAACAAAGGGAATATTTCTTATTTGGTGTTCATATTTCATTGGACGATTTTATTCCTAAATTATTTTTTATTTTTATTTTTTAATTCTAACCTTTGGTAACCTTCCATTATTTCTATGAAGTTAGTTTCTTATTCTACCTCTTTTTTTTTATTAAATGTATTTAACTTTTGTTTTTTTATTATTTAAAAGGTTTAGAGAGACACGGACCTCTCTTCCCCTAGTTTTATTAATAAGGCCTTTTAATAATTTTTTAAAAAAGGTAATAAATAATTTTCATAAGCACGCTTATGAGTGAAATTTCAGGGTGCAAGGAATGATGACATGGAGCTATTTAAGGATATTGCTGATTAGGCTTTTACTTCCTGCACCCTTCTTTTTACTTCTTGCACCTCTAAAAATACTTCAATGGATAAAAATACCCCTTTCACCGAGCATCCCCTATTCTTGAATGACTATTTCATAAGAGTATCATATTCCAAAATAGCTATTCAGAAATATGTTTTTCTTATTCTGAAATACCTATTCCATAGTAGGTTTACAGATTACTCATCTTATTCTGGAATAACTATTCTGAAATATGAAACATATTCTAGAATAACTATTATGGAATAGGATACTCTTATGGAATGACCATTTTGATATAGGGGGTGCTTGGTTCAATAACATATTCAATCCTCAATATTAGATTTTGCATGAGATTTCAAAGGTGGCTTGATCCTGAACGCTCTTCAAGGGGTATTGGTTCTTGTTTTCCAAAAAATGTTGTTGTTGTTGCAGAGGACAAAGAGAGCGTGAAGAGGAAGAAGAAGTGGAAGAACCTCGCTCTTTTTCAGCCGCATGTTGTTGAAGAGGAGCTTTGCTACAAGTGGAAACAACAACAATGACAAATCTCAGATTATTTTGAGGGACTCCACACTCAAAGTTCTCTCTGTTACATCTATGTTTGGCTAGGGCTTTGTTCTTCACTTGTTTATTCTAAAATCTAAGATTATTTTGAGAATTGGTTTTTGATTTGTTTGTTTGTTGGGAACAATTTGTATAAAAAACAAACTTGGTTTCTTATTGGATTATTTTGTGGCATGAATTTAGGACACAATGTTGGACTTGAAAAGATTGGGAGGGGATGAGGGATCGAGAATTTGGGGATTGTTCATAATCATAATGATTTGGCTAAATCCCTAGTTGATTTTTAGAGAGAGAAACATTGTCGCTGATAATTGTCTATAACGAAGACTCGCAACAACTATACCACTTGTGAGGGTGGTTAACCCTAGACATCAGAGATGGGGGATTTAACTGTTTAAGTTTTGTCTTATGTTGTAGGGGAGAATGGGTGTATTAATTTTCCTAAAAAGAAAAAGAAAGGATATACTTGAAAAAAAAAAAGAAGTGGAAGAATGTGCAATAGTATAAGTGGGAGGCATGTTTAGCACAAGCCCATGAAAATGCCAATCCGACCCGACCCACCACGAGTTGGTGGGTTAGGTAGGTTGGCTCATCAAATTAATAAAAAAAAACTTTAAAAAATAATTAAAAATGTTTTTTGTGTTCTTTTTAAAAAAGATATGACATTTTTTTCATAAAAAACAATTCAAATGATTGAAATACAAATACAACTAATAGATAAATGTCTCAAATAATCATTCAAGAATCTAATATTTTCATTAATAATTCAAATGTCTAAAATACATAAATGCCATTCAAAAGTTTTAACAAACCATATTCTTAAAATAAAATTCAATCATCCAATCATTAGCCATAGTTCAACAACATTAAAGTCTTAAAATTAAAAATATCAAGTTGTGAAGGCAACACATATAATTGAAATTACTAGGTTCTAAACAACTAGAACATTTAATTCTAAATTCCATCATCCAAATTCCAAAATTGCAAGATGAAATTATAGTTATCCAACTTACTCTATTACATTTTAGTAAATAATATTATTATATTTTAAAGTGAGTTAACCCGACTTGAACTTATTTAACCCATAGGAGAAATGAGCCTAATTAAGTAAAACATTATGAGGCATATAATAATATAATATTTAAATGAAAAAATATTTTAAAACATATGATTGTATTACAATTGATTTGTAAATGCAGTTGCTAAGAGACAATAATCTACTATAATATAGTTGATAATAGATAGATAGATTGAGAAAGATTAATATGCTTATTTTAATTATAAAATATAATTATATTATTAATTAGAATCTTCTACTAATTAATGTTTATATAATTATAATTTTTTGAAAATGAATATGATGATGTCACGTGGCAAGACCTTCTCTTGTATAATATAGTAGATAGATTTGACTTATGTAAAATTTTAAGTTCTACTATAAAAAGTAATAAATTAAGAAAGTTTCTTGATTCTTCATTTTATTTATTCTCTTAATGGTGTATTTAAAATTTCATTATAGTAAATGTGACACTATTGAAAAATGAGTCACTAATAGACCAGTTTCTAAAATGTTGATATAAAAACAAATAATATTGTGCAAGAATAGAAAATATAATTTACTCATATATTATGAACATGTTGTTCATTCATGTATTAAACATTATAATAAAAAAATATGCTTAAGCAAGATTTTATTAAAAGATATAAAATCTTTACAAAGGAAGATATTTCACTACAAAAAATAGGGTTTAGCGACCGATAAGTTCTGTCGCTATATGGTTAAATACGGTCGCTAAAACTATTAGCCAGCGACCGAAATAGGTGCATCGCTAAAACCAAAAGTCGCTAAGCCCTCAGCAACCAAATTCCAATTCGGTGGCTATTTAGCGACCAAATTTGGTGGCAAGTACATACTCTTTGGGACTGTGTATTTGGTTGCTATTTCAATTGTGACTAAAATCAGCGACCGAATATTTCAGTCGCTAATTGATAATTAAATTTCAAATGTGAAATAGTTAAATCAAATTCAAATTCGGTCGCTAATTTGATCACCAATTTTATAATATAAAATGAGTTTAAAATAAGTTTGGTTGCTATGTAATAATTAATTTTAAATATAAAATAAAAATACAATTTAATCACTAATTCACTCTCTATTTAATATTTAATTTTTAAGTATAAAATAAATTAAAAATGAAGTTCAATCTCTATTGGGTAATGAATTTTAAAATAAAATAAATCAGTCACAAATTTGGTCACTAAACAAAAATATGTTATATTTTTTGTTTTTTTCATTTGTTACATTTAGATCTGCTTAATAATTATCAACTATCAATATAATTCTTAATTAAACTGTATAATGAAACTTATAAATAAAAGTGGACATTCATAATGTGTAAATATATCCAATAACAAAGTTCTAATCTAAAGATTGGTAAGATGCAAATTCAAAGTATCACAGTCCAACACACACAAAAAAGGTAAAGAAAGCATCAAATCTACCATGCATCTACTAGTATTCTTACAAAACTTAAAATTGTGAGTACAATATTATACCTAATGTTTGAGGAAGGGCTAAACTATGGTCCTTAGAGTGAGTAGCATGCTCCTTTATCACTACACTCACATGACCATTTAGATATTTGATTCAAAATATAATATTAATATAAATTTTATGCGAAAATAGTTCAAAATTCAAACTTTATTCTTTTTTAATTTATTATATTGTTATAATCTTATATATTATCCTTTAAAATATAATATATAAGATTAAATTCTATTTTCGCATAAATTTGAATATGTGTACTTATATAAGCTTTATTTTATTTTATATATTATATATTTTATAATCTTATGTATTTTTATCACATTATTTCAAACTTGTTTTATACAGTAAAAATATAATACAAATTTTATATTTAATGTATATTTTTATATAAATTATAATTTCACAAAATGAAAATATTTTTTATTTTTTAAAATATTTATATATGTGATTTAATGACAATATTTTTTTTACCTATATTAAGATATTCTTGTTATTTATTATAATAGTATTTTTTATATATCAATATATTATGTTTAAGGACGTGCAAAAGTGAGGAGCAAGCATATAGTGAATAATCTTAGACAATTGCTCTCTAATATTGATTATTCTAGAGTTTTCTTATTTACTAGCCTCTCTCTATATTTGTTATGTGTCTACCACCTCAAGAAAAGGAATCTAAGTGAAGCTTTTATTGTGTCATAAAGCTAAAATTAATCAATGACATAAAGCTAATAATTAGGAGAAAATGACACAAAAATGAACAATGAAGTAATTTATGGATTTATCTCCTTTCAAATATATAAAATGGTTAATGACATAGTCAGTTTCTTACGCATTCTAATTTCAAATGTAAAAATTACTAAGTTATACAATTTAAGGAAACCAACTTTCAATGAAGTAGGTAAAGAAATATATCGTAAGCATAACAAAAGGAATGAGGGAAGTTAACAATAGTTTAAAATCAATAAAAATAATCAATAAAAAAAGGATATTTTTTTTAAGAAAAAGATAGTAGAAAAGGAAAAAAAAAAAAGCAGCCTCGAGAACTTAATTAAAAATGGTAAAATTTTAAAGTTAAAAAACAAAATGTTTAATTAACAAATTATAAATCATTATAAGTCTTTTTATTTACACCTAAATGAAATATATTTAAAGATATAGAAACATTTATGTTATGTATATAAAACTTAAATGCTTACATGCATTAAATTTCTTAGATGGACTATTCTTGAATCTTGAAATTTAGGATAAAGAAAAAAAGAAGAGGTAGAAGTTTTAAAACTAAAATTTTATAATTTTCCTTTTTTTTAAAGTTTGGTTCAATTTCTTCTTTAAAAAAAATATGTTACAATAAATATTACCTTAAATTATCATTTAGTCATATTAAATATGTATGAAAGAAATTTCTTCAAATGAAATTATTTTAATACTTAAAATTTCAATAGAAAATTTTGGTTGTAATTCATAGGACCACGAAAGTGAGAATTAAGTTTTTAAAGATGACAATGATAGAGATAAGAAAAATAATGAATTAAAATATTTATTAGCACATGAATAGATAGAAACATAGCAGTTACGTAGAAATAAACAAGGAGAAAATAGATAAAAGACTGATGATAAGTGTAAACCAGGTGAAATTGAAATGATAATTTTTATTTCTATAATAATAATCACATGGTCACTGTGTGAAGCAACTTTCTTAGGCTAAAATTAGGACACGGGAATAAACAAGAACCTCAAACTAATAAGAACTTGTCTAATAGCAAAAAAACACATTATCAAATGCAAACATTTGAGTTCTATATTTCATGACATAACAACTTTTTACCATACAAGTTCCCTATTTATAAATCACTTTCCAAATTTAGTGTCTCGATCATCAGAATACACCTACCAAAATGAATAACAAACACACATTTAAATAGGAAACAAATTGACTAAGAATTCTGGTACAAGCAAGACAAAACATCGGTTAAATTAATTCTAAGTATTTTTTTAGTTAAGAAAACATTAAGCTTATTGAAAGAATGAATTGGTGAGACAAATTATGTGTTAGGCTACACATTTGTTGTGTTATTTATTGATTGATTTACAAGCAATTAGAGTATAATCTCAATGGACCAAAAACTAATCTCTACTCTAATAATTAGTAATTGATTTTTATAATCTAATGAACACAGATACGGATCAATGACTTTATATTCTAGCATTCATGTTGGTATTTTAAAAAAGACATTCTAAGATGGTTATTCAGAGAACCGTCTTCGAAAGTCTACTTTCTAAAAATCGTCTTAGAATTTTCTATTTTTAAATTTCTTTAAAAATAAGACATTCTAAGACGGCTATTTAGAGAATCATCTTAGAAAGTAGACTTTCTAAAATGGTTTTCAGGAAAACGATCTTAGAATCCTCAATTTTTTTTTAAAAAAAGAATTCTGAGATAGTTTTTCTCGAGAACTGTCTTAGAAACATCCAATTTTTTAATTTCTTTTTGTCAAGAAACATTTTCTAAGACGATTCCTTGAGAAAACCATCTTAGAAATTGAACTTTCTAAGATGGTTTGAGAATTGTCATGGAAAGTTTTGATTTTCTACGACAACGACTACAAAAACGGTTGAAAATTATCATAAAATACCTCTGGCAACTGTCGTGAAAAACAATTTTTTTTAGTAGTAATGTTAATATTATAACAATGATCAATTCCTTTTGGGGCAACATTTCTATATGCATACTAATAATTAATTTACAATGTTTATACATATTTTTCCAAGCAACCTTACTCATGCATCACATGTATACATATTATCCCCATGAAGCCACTCCTTGGCAGTACCATGTGTTAGTATGTTAAATGCAGTTTTGGTAAAAAGAAGTTAACTTTACCTCATTGTAAGTCTAATGAGGATATCTGCAGTAGTTTTGTGGAAACAAGAGTTTATTTTGAACTCATTGTCATGTCAAAGACAAATATTATATGACACTAGTCATATACTTTCTTTTTAGGTTACATAAATGAACAAAAACAGGCTAATAATTCCTTTTTTTACCTTTATTTTTTAATCAAACATTCTCAAAAGACCAAATTCACTTGTTCAAATCACAATAAAACCAACAATAGGAGACATAACCTCGTCACTTTCAGCATAATCCAAGTGAAGAGGTTTGACTAAAGATAAGGATAAATGGGGATTTAGTGCATCTTCAGTGCTGAAATCCTTTGTAATCTTCTTTCATTTTTTTTTGGATAAATAAGATATTCCTGACATTATGAAGGGTGCAAATTCTCAAACTAGAGAAACCATAAAAGTCATGATGAGGTTACACATGCCACCAAAATGCCTATCCTATAAGTTAGTGACAAAATTGGAAGATCTACCAACACCAAAATGTTTTCAGAAATTCAAAACATGGTTACTGGTTAAAGATCATAGGCCTTCAGCGTCTTTAATGTCACCATAATTTTCTATATCTATAAAAGTCATGTATATAAAGATATTTTGATTATTTATTATAATAGTATTTTTTTATTTATATTTAACTTTATTTAATCTGGCATGTAATTTTTATAAGAATTAAATTATATAGTAAAGATAATTAAATAAAATGATGTTGGACAAGTGACCTCAATAACTTAAGAAGGGGGGGGGGGTGAATTAAGTCTTACAAAATTTCCCACTAACAAACTTTTAACCCTCTTTTAAATGATAGGCTCAGAATGTAGGAGAAGAAACAACAATCAATTTAATAATGTTCTTTAAACGTTCAAGACAAAATTGATTGCAAAAAAATAAATAAGATAAGGGAAAAGAGAATTGCAAACTTGATTTATACCGGTTCGGCCACATCCCGTGCCTACGTCCAGTCCTCAAGCAACCCACTTGAAATTTTTCATTATCTCTATAAATTCTTTACAGACTTTAAACACACATTGGGATCCTTCACCCTTGTGTTCAAGATTCTCCAAGAGACAACCAGTCTCTTGATTACAACTGAGTTTATGAGATGAATAGAAAGATTTCTCTCATTTAGAGTAGATGATACAAATTGAAGTTCCTAGAAGAATTCTCAATAGATTTGCAAGTGTTTACCCAATAATTATTGAGAGAGCATTTGACAATTAATTTCTCTTAGTACATTTCTCTCTTGCTTTTCAAAGTCAGACACACACATATATAGGCCCATTGTGCCTTTTCAAAATGGTTTGAAGAGATGTGTCTTTTCAAAAAGCTTTCCTGAAATTTTCTCACTGGTAATCGTAATTGATTACACAACTATATTTTGAAGGGTCAAGACTTTTCAAAGTATTTTCTGAAGTGTCGTTACTAGTAATCGATTACAAACATCTGGTAATCGATTACAAGATTCAAAATTCAAATTTCAAAACCCTTTTGAAAAGCTTATTTCCAAATTTGTCTCTGGCACGTAATCGATTACACTGCGTGGTAATCGATTACCAGTGCCTTTGATCTCTTGGAAACAATTTGTTTTGAGGCAAAAACCAATCAACCAGTGAGATTGTTTGAGGCCTTATATTTTTCTTGATCTTGTTTGTTTGACCTTGAATTAATCTTGAAGCAATGCTTAACCTTTGAATGTTTGTTGAAACAACCTTGTTTGATTCTACTTTGGCATCATCAAAACCCTACATTATTCACAAATGACAGTATTTTTTAAAAATATTTATGCATGTGATTTGTTAATAGTATTTTTTTTATCTATATTACAATAAATAACATGAATATCTTAATATAGATAAAAAAAAATGGTGTCACTAAATTAGAGGCATTATTTTAAAAGATAAATATAATATAAAAAAATAAAAATTATATAAATATACATATTCTAATTTATGTGAAAATAGAATTTAATCATATATTTTATATTCTAAAAGATAATATATAAGATTAACAAAAATAATAAATTAAAAAAGAATAAATTTAAATTTTGAACTATTTTCGCATAAAATTTATATTAATACTATATTTTGCACTAAATACTCAAATGAGCACTTAGGTGTAATGGTAAAGAAGTGTGTCTCTTATTCGAAGGATCATGATTCTAGTTCTTCCTAAAATATTTTTAAAGTTCTTATTTTTTAAGAAAATGTTGGTCAACTTTCTAGTTTAGTCAACATTTAAAATTTAACAATCAACATTTTGGTGACTCAGAGAGTGAATTTTGAAATATAAGGGAACTTAGATAGTGAATTAAAAAACAGGGAGACAAACTTTGCAATTTAAGCCGTAAATTAAAGTCAATTTGAACTTTTAGTAAATGCATAAGTTACACATTGCATCCTATTGGGCTTGCTTAGTGAAATATTGTACTAAAGTCAAATTGGGTCTTCATTAATACATAAATTTCACTTACACCATATTGAACCTTAATGAATCATTAGTGTTACACTTATGCCTTATATTTTAAAATACTTAATTTTACAAAATTTGACTATGACATATTTTCATAATATAAAGGGCATTTATTTATTTATTATAATTTTTAAATAATTATATAAAACAAACAATTATTTTGTACAAAACACAAATTAAAAGACTAATGATAAGCATGATTTATTTATCGTAATCAAAAAAATATAAATATTGGTTTGTTAATTTTAATAAAAATTATCATCGTGTAATTAAAAAGATTATATATTTATTATGATTTAAAAAATATTGTAAATATCTATTTGTTAATTTTAAAATATTACTAATACACTAATTTCAATACTTTTCAAGTATTTTAAGTATATTATATATTTATTATGATTTATAATAAATTAAAAATTTAGTTTCTACTTTTTTTAGAAAAAAATACATTCAATCGCTAATTTAGTCACCAATCCCAAGATATTATTTAATCTAATAGCGACGAAAACAAATGTATTTAAGTATATTATATATTTATAATAATTTCGGTCACTATATTCATAACATAGCGACTAAAAATGAACTTGGTCATTATCTGCAAGTCCTTCCTTGGTCGCGAATTTGGTCGCTATAATGCTTTGTATTCATAGATATATCACAACCAAAGTAGCGATCGAATAGTTTGGACGCTAATCCGGTCGCCGACGTAATTTAGCCACCACGGTTAACTTTGATCGCAAACTCAGTCTCAATTAGCAACAAAAACTGTTCGGCAACTATTTTGGTCGCTAATAGTGACTAAAATTTTTCGATCGCTAATTTTGGTCACTTAATTGCATTTTTCTGGTAGTGTTTAGTGTTAGATTATTACTATAAATAGTAAATACCAATAAGTTGTTGGTTCAAGTGAAACTGAGCTTTGTTTTGAAGTAAGATCTCGAGTTCGAGCATTGTGGATGAAAAAAATATGGTTGGAAGGAGATGCCTAATAAAGGTGGCCCAGTTAGATTTCCCTGTGAAGATTATCAATCAACAAAATCGATGAATACTTTGCACCAATAACATAGTTAAAAAAAAGATTATTACTATAAATATTATTTTAATGTGGAGACCAAAGTCTTTGCAATAATAAGCTTACATTATAGTACATCGTTCAAAGAAATCAAATCTAAAACTAACTAAGTGATAAAATAATATATTCCAACATACTTTTTTAATTTCTCCAATTTTAACAAGAGTCTTGTTAATTAGTACCCTAAGAGGACATTTGGTAGCATAAAAGTTTTTACATACCTCAGAATCATGATTTATGGGAAACCTGTTTACTAGGAATCATGATTCCTGAGAATGCATAAAATATGTTTGGTTACTCTTAATATATTTTCTAGGAAATAAAGATTTCCACGTTTGGTTACATTATAACTTTCCTTGGTATATAAGAATTTTTTACAAATATACCACTAAAAAAATGCATCATAATGTTTTAATCATCTCTTCAACAACTATGATGTTTTTTATTTTTATTTTTTGACTTTGTATTCATAGAATCACATTATAAAAGCTAATGATTATCTGATATCGTCAAAATTGGTATGTCAATAGAAAAATAAATGAAAGTGAAATGTATCACGTAATGGTTAATAAGGACAATGTCAAATATAGAAACTTTAGACAATGAGAAACACTTGAAAATATAGAAATATAAAAAATTAAAATATAACATAAACACAGTGCAACAATAGTGGAGACATAAACTTTAATTTGGATAAACAATAACCCTGGTGGATTCTAATTTGTAATTATAAAAAGGATAATGTAGTCATTTTCGTAATTAAAACTCTCTCCAATTTGGAAACTTGGATTATAGTCCTCCTTCTTGGGAATATTTTTGCGGAAAACTGAGATAAAATTGATTCCTAGGAATTATAATTATTTGAAAATCTTATTTTATTAATTACATACCAAAAATGAGAATCATGGTTTCCCAATGTAAGATTCTTGGGAAAGTAAAAACTTACAACTACCAAACGCTGGTTGGGGAAACAAATTTTGATACCCAAAAATCATGATTTTTAAAAAAGTTGATTCTTGTAAATGATTAAAATATATTTAATTACTCATAATATGTTTTCTAAAAATCAAAGATTTTGACGTTTAATTACATTAGAATTTTTCTCAGTATATAAGATTTTTTTTACAAATATACCCAAGAAAAAAATTAACCTATGATACAAAACAATTTGAAGGACCAACCTACACTTATAGCCCGTAAAACATAAAACAACATGTGAATAATGTCTTTTTCTCAAATTTACAATTCAAGTACCAATACATTTTCCTAGTGCAACCTATCTAAAGCTTTAAACCACCCCATAACAAATGTTAACATGACTGTTACCCTAAAATAAAATCACCAAACAAAAGATTGCCAAAAGTATCTCCCACCAACCCCGAAGATCAAATCTCATACTCCCTCCGTTTCAAAATACATGTCCATTTTTGAAAAATTGCGGTAACCAAGGACAGGCTAATTTGACACAAAAGTTCCTATTTTACCCTTGTCCTTTATTTTCTCCATTTTATATTTATTTATCCCACCTCATAATTACTCCCAATACCAAAATTAATTAAAGTTAATCAAATTACAATACCAATACATACTGGCAATACCAATACTACTAAATGGCATTATTTTTGCTTCGGTATTGAAAAGCTCAATTGGCATAGTTCGGTTATCAAAGTTTTTTAAAACTCAATTGAAAAAACTTCCCTCCATTATTAATTATACTCTAATCTTAAAATGTTGTGGACAAAAAACTAGAATCCAATTAATTAGTAGGCAAGGGCAAAATAATCAAAATGCATCCTTAAACTATCAAATGGACATGTATTTTGAAACAAAAAATTTCTCCAAAATGGACATGTATTTTGAAACGGAGGGAGTACTAGCCAACATCAATAAAATCTTGAGAGCAATAAATGCCAACCCCAAATTGCAACACCAATCATGTTAGCCTTTCAAAACCACTTCCACCATTATGAATTCATTCCCCGAATTTTGTCCATCACATAAAATCACCTTAAAACACCACTCAATAACACCACGCAACTCTGTGTTGATGAAATTAATGTATTTAGCTAGATTTAATTGACACTGTGAGAGTACATAACCAAATAAAAGGAAATAATGGTTTTGTGTCATCATGCATATGAAGGACTCGTCCATTTAAAAGTGTAACACTGATGCGCTGATAACACACATCCTTGGAGGTTTCGATTGAAATTGAAAATAATAATTATTAACGAACGACATATAAACTAATCGTTATCAAATTGGGGTATTGGAATTAAAACTTGGACCATGAGTAACAATTGAAATTGGAACATAATTGACGAGAAAGACAAAATCACATAGATAAGTGTGCAACGTTCAACGATGGAGATTGGAATTATTAATAAAGATGAACCCTAATTGAAGATAATTTATATTTGGAAAAGGATAATATAGTCTTTTATATTATTAAAACTTTCTAGGCGAGAAAGTTAGAAGTTAGATTCTCATGGGAATAATGTTTTTTTTATGTATACAAAACATGGAAAACTAAATTTCTCAACATATGATTCCAGGAAATTAAAAATTTCACCCATATTAATAAAAAAATTCTTCTTTTACTTGCTAACTAATCAATGCCAAATAATTCACTTATTTAATGTGTCTACACCTTAGCTTCGCAGAAAGGAGAGAATGGAAAAGTCGCCAACAAAAACAAACGCACGCGCCTAAAGCACAAACCATTGTCCTCTAGCATTTTATGTAATTTTAATGGGTCTCCATGTATTTTTATAGTTATATACTAGCTTTGTAGAAAGGAGAGATAGTGGAAAACAAAAATGTGCGTATGGGAGGAGAAGCTGCCAAGAAAAAACGCCTAAACCAAAAACCATTGTCCACACTTTCTTTCTTTGTATCCATAAACCATTGTTCTTCACAACAATTGAAATTGCAATCGCAATGACTTCTAAACACCATCATCGGATACAATTTTTCCTCATCTCCTACGATCAGGACATATGATGTCTTTGTTAGCTTTTGTGGTGGAGACACACGCTTCAATTAACATAATTGGTTCTCTTTTTTGGGCTCTCTGTAAAAATGGTATTCATGCCTTCAAAGATGACACACATCTTAAGAAATACGAATCCATAGCACCCAAGTTGCAACAAGCCATTGAGGGGTCTCGCCTTTTTGTTGTGGTCTTCTCAAAGAATTATGCTTCCTCAACTTGGTGCTTAAGTGAACTTGCACACATCGGCAACTTCGTTGAAATGTCGCCAAGACTTGTTTTGCTTATTTTTTATGATGTTGATCCATTAGAGGTGCGAAAATATAGTGAATGTCATGGGATGGCCTTTGCTGAACACGAAAAAAGATTAAGAGAAGACACAAAGAAGATGGAGGAAGTACAAAGATGGAGGGCATCTCTCACACGAGTGGCCAATCTCTCTGGTTGGGATGCCTAGAATAAGTAAGTAATCCTTTCTTATTTCTTCATTTCTTAATTCTTAGTCACACTGTTTTTCTCGAATTCAATATCCCTTTTTAAACTAGAGTTGAGAGAGGTAACATGCAAATTAGGTCCAAATTTATACATGTTTGATAAAAATACTAGTTTAAAATTTAAAAATGAAAAAAAATTATTATCCTGTCTTACACATGTACAATCTGTTTTCATTCTCATGGTTGATGATTTGACATTCTTTATTTTCTTTGCATTTTCAGGCCATTATATATAGAGATTGAGACATTGTTCAAAACATAAAAAGTATATTGACTGCCAAATTTTCAAGTCTTAATGATCATCTAGTTGGGATGGAATCTTGTGTTGAAGAATTAAGAAGGCTTTTATGTTTGGAGTCAGTTAATGATCTTCAAGTTATTGGAATACGTGGAATGGGTGGAATAGGAAAGACGACTCTTGCTCATGTTTTATATGAAAGAATCTCTCATCAATATGATTTTCATTGTTATATTGTTGATGTAAGCAAAATTTATCAAGATTCTAATATATTAGGGGTACAAAAACAACTACTTTCTAATTATTTGAATGGTAAAAATCTAGAGATTTGTGATGTTTATGAGGCAACAAGTTAGTTATGGACTAGGCTACACAATGCAAGAGCAGTTACAGTTTTTGATATCGATCAAGTTGAACAATTAAATATGTTTATTGGGAGTGGTAAAACACTATTACGTCAATGCCTAAGTGGAGTGAGCATAATCATCATAATTTATAGGGATCAACACATAGTGAAGACACTTGGAGTCAGTGCAATTTACCTAGTCCAACTATTGAATCGCGAAGATTCTATTCAATTGTTTTGCCAAAATGATTTCAAACTTAATTATACTCAGAGTGATTATTTAGTGTTGACATATGGTGTACTATCACATGCTCAAGGCAATCCATTGCCCATTGAAGTATTGAGACCATCTTTGTTTGGCCAAAATTTCTCACAATGGGGAAGTGCATTGGCTAGGCTAAGAAAAAATAATAGTAAAAGTATTATGGATGTGTTGCGAACAAGTTTTGATGTGCTGGATAACACAGAAAAGGAAATATTTCTAAATATTGTTTGCTACTTCAACAATTATAAAGAGCAATATGTGAAGAAAATTCTAAATTTTCACGGATTTCATCTTGAATATGGTCTACAAGTTCTTATTGATAAATCACTCATAACAATCAGGGAGAGGTGGATTGTGATGGATCTCTTATTGATAAATTTGGGCAGGTGTATTGTTCAAGAAGAATTAGCCCTAGGAAAGTGGACTAGGTTGTGGGATTACCTAGATCTATACAAAGTCATGTTTGAGGATATGGTAAAATAGTGCCCGAGTACAAAATCTTAATTTTCCTTTTTTTCAAGAATCAATAAATACTTCAAAAGATGCAACACTTTCTTTTAATTTTGCAATGTTGTAGGAAGCAAAAAATCTTGAAGTAATGGTTGCTCTACTTAATGAGCTTCATGACATGAAAATGAGAGTTGATGCTCTATCAAAATTGAGTCACCTTAAGTTTCTCTCACCCCAGAATGTGAACTTTCCAAGAAGCTTCAAACATCTTTCCAATTAATTACTATATCTTACTTGGCATGGACTTTCAAAGGTTTGCCACCAAATTTTCAGCCAAACAAACTTGTTGAGTTATTTCTGCCTAATAGCAACATCGATCAACTATGGAAAGGCAAAAAGGTAATGTAAATTGTAATTTTATTTATGCTCTGTTTTTTTTATTATTTAAATGAAAAAAAAACAAGCTCTCTCATGTTGTTTCCTTTATGTCTGACTAACTAAAGTAACAAAAGAAAGTAGAAGTCTCATTATTAATTTTGTCTCTATTATTGGCCCTTCGTTGCAATGTCTACCCAATTTGAGATGTGTCAATCTCTCTTACTCCAAAAATCTAATTGAGACACCAAATTTTGAAGAGGCCCTAAACCTTGAGCAACTAAACCTTGATGGATGTGTATAGCTCAGGCATATTGATTCATCCATTGATCATCTAAGAAAACTTACTTTTGTGAATTTGAAGAACTGCAGAAAACTTGTCAAGTTACCATATTTTGGAGATGGCCTAAATCTTGAACAGCTAAATCTTAGGGGATGTACACAACTCACACAGATCAATTCATCCATTGGTCTTCTAAAAAAAAACTTACTATTTTGAATTTGAAAGACAACAAAAATCTAGTAAGCTTACCTAACAACATATTAGCCCTTAATTCTCTTAAATGTTTGAGTCTCTCCGACTGTTCAAAACTGAATAGTATCTGTTTATTAGATGAAGCAAGGGATGTAGAGAATTTGAATAAGAGTTGTATGGGTGAAGCTCGTCTCATTCTCATTCAGTATTATCCTTCTTGATGTGGCCTATACATTGGTTGATTTCTAGTGCACAAAAAGACTCAGTTAGTTGTTTGGTTCCTTCCTCACCTACCTTCCCATGTCTGCATTAACTTGATCTAAGTTTCTGCAATCTACTTCAAATTCTTGATGCTATTGGAGACTCTACCTCCCTCACATATGTAACACCTCAATCGAATCACATTAGAATAAGAGGGATCCAAAGATTGTGCATATATGAGATTGTACAATTGAGGAAGAGTTAAATGAGTTAATTGATACTATCTATACCAACAAGATGCATCTACTTTTCAGTAGCCCATCACTTAAGAAATCTATAGTTAAGCATGCTTGACTTTGAGTAGTTATGGGATGAGTGACCTTTTAAGAAGTTTCCCGGAAAGCGTGTGAGTAAAAACAAAACACGCTAAAAAGTCTCATGTTGATTTATGGGGACAATCATTGATCTTAATAGTAGTCGTAACAAATTTTGAGTTCTCAAAAAAGGCTACCTATGGAGGGCTTTGATCGGTGAAGGGATCTGACCAACGAGAAGTTGAGTGAAGTGCCACCATGTGAAGTGTCCTAGTGTGAGAGCCACCGAGAAGTCGATAATCAGGAGTGTTATAGTTTTGGTTTTCATTGGTTATAATTTTATCTTTGACCTTTTTCTTGAAGGGATTGGGGAAATTCCACGAGTGAGTAGGGGTCATGTATATCTCAACTTTGATATAGGAAGGAGGAAAATTTCAATTAGGATTTTGAAATTGACACCACTTATCAAGTTGGTCCATAGTATCAGAGGATAATAATTTAGTTGGAATAGGGTAAACATCTAACTATTGAAAATTATTAGTTTTTATGCTAATAATAATAATAATAATAACTCTAAAAAGTGTAATTTAGATTGATCTCTAGTTAGTTAGCATAGGTCCTTTATGGATAAAATTCTCTAAAAGCATAGGAGAAGAAAATAAGATCAAAATAAATTGAATAATTGGTACACCTTAGACTTTTGGAAAAAAATAGAAAAGAGAAGCTTCAGCAACCAAGATAAGTTTGTTTGCAAAGAAGAAGTGAGATACCTCAATATCTTTGTTATGCCCAAAAACAAAATATTTCCAGCTCTCATCATTCAAAAAATCACCAATCATGAGCGCCAATCTTTCAAGATAAAGGACACAAAGATAGGGGGACAAAGGGTCCCCCTCCCCTGTCTCAGCCTTCTTGAGGGAAAAAAGGATTATGAACAGTCCCTATTCTAATTAATAGCTAACGAAGAGGTTGAAAGATAAACAAAGATAACATCAACAATCCAGCTAAGGAGATCGATACTCTGCAAAGTATCTTTGATGAAATCCTACTTGATTTTGTCATACGCCTTCTGATGATCGAGCTTAAGCAACACGTAACCATTTGCTCCCCTCATGGATCCAAACAAGTGGACAATTTCTTGCAAAATAACATAATTATCAACAAAATTTCTCCCTTTAACAAAACTCGTTTGTAAAGGTCCAACCAAAGAGAGCATGAGATGCTTAAGACAATTGTCAAAAATTTTGGTGAGAGTCTTATAGATGCATTGCATAAAGAGATCAATTTGCATTGAGAAATATCAGAAGGGTTATCACACTTAGGAATAAGTGTAATAAGGGTTTTATTAATGCTCTAGACTAAGATGGGTTGCAAGTGGATCTTAGCCAGCAAGCTAAAAGTAGAAACCTATAAAATATCCCAATTAGATTTAAAGAACACCGGATGGTATCCATCAAGACCTAGGCCTTGTAATTGCCCATGGAGAAGAGAGCCTCTTTGATCTCCATTATAGAAAAAGGCTTGTTCAGTACCACCAAATCATCTTCAGATAACTTAAGAAAAAGGCTTTGAGTTTGAAGCATAACATCATGGACTTCAAGAGGTAAAAATACTTTTAAAATGTTTGAGGACCATCATGTGAATCTGATCTTCATCATAAACCCAAATTTGTTGTTGATTCTTGAAAGCATCAATTATGTTCCTTCATTTTCTGATAATGAAGGACTTATGGAAAAATGGGTGTTCCTATCCCCAAGGTTAACCCACTTAGCTTGAGCAAGTTGATACCTGGAGACCTCTTCCTGGTTCATCAAATATAAGTGCTCATTCCATATATGTTGCCTCAAAGACATCTTGTTATGATCTTAACAATCAAAAATAGCTTTATCAACCCCCTATATTCTAGCAAGAATATTCATCTTCTTTTTTAATATGTTTTCAAAAGTGTTGTGATTCCAGAACTTCAAATTATCAGTAAGCCTCACCATGTCCTCCTAAGAGTCAATGCTTTGCCAAGCATTAGAGACCTGAAGAGCAAACTTTGGGTGACTTAACCAAGGAGCCAAAAATTTGAAGTAGGGTCTCTTTGTAGAAAGTGTGCCATCATTGACCTACACCATAATCCCACAGTGATCAGAAGAGGGAATATGGATATTCACAATAGAGGAGAACAAAATTTCTTAAGCCACTTTTTATTTGCCACACATCTCTCAAGTCTTTCTCTTAAGGTGCCTTTACACCAAGTGAATTTAGAACCATAGAAGTTTGCATCCATGGGTGAAAAGAATCAAGACAATCCTTGAATACTACATGTTAATTGTCTTTTATAAATTTGTTGAAATTTTGGAAGCATTTCGTTTAAGTCCCCAAGTACACAAGATGAAAGCGGTGGCATGTCTTCATCAACCACATTCAACTATGCACTCGGAGAACAAAGTGAAATGAAGTATACCAAAATTTTAACAAATTTAAGAAAAGACAATTAACATATACGTATTAATATACTATACAAAATGAGCCTTCTCAAACTGTTCAAACAGAAAATTCAAGATTCCATACAACGATTAATGCAAAATTTTCGTATTAATCATTGTATAGAATCTTAAACGGGAAACTAAGGTTCACTCACAATGCACATAATTGCTTATATAACACAAAATTGATATATAAATAATCATGTAATTATCATTCATGTGAGTCAAACAAATACATACCTGACAAATATGGTCAATAACAAGAGGTACGAGTGGGATCAGAGCAGTGGCAAATGAAAGACAACGAGTCCTTACAAACAACTTTGACGCTTGTCAAACAAGAATTTACTTCCTCACTTTTTGTCTCAACCTACTACCTACAACCAAAGAAAACATTCTCATATATTCAAAGACATTATTAGTAACTCAAGTTGGATTGTAGTTGTTTGAAAAATGATTATTATTTAAGTCTCAAAATTGGCTGTTTTATTCATTCTAAAAAACTATGCAACATCATGCATCACTTCCAGATCACATGAAAAATAGTATAATCCTGTGGACTTTGAAAGTTAACACATAATCTTCGAAGTTGGCCCTTATCCTATTTGGTAATTATACTTCTGCATTATGCAGATAACCATGATGAAAAAGAAAGTTCAGATGCAGGGATTGACCTTTTGCTTTAGAAAAATATCAACAATATTTAATAAACAATAGTCAGAATCAATTTTTTATTTATTGGAAACTGTGCAGGAATTTTCTTATTATTTTCCACCAATAGAGGATTGGCCTTATGCTTTAGAAATATATCAATAATATTTAATAAATATAGTCAGAATTAGTTAAAAATTATTTATTGGGAAATGTGCTAGTTTTTCCTTTTTTTTTTCCACCTATAGAGGAGTAAGAAAATAACAAAAGTTATAGACCTTGACACCATCATATTCATGAAGCAGGTAAAACCACAAGCTAGGTGCAAATATTAAATACTACATAGAATGAAATCCCAAGGTAAGCAATTCTCTCAATAGTATAGGATTAAAATCAAAGTATTTATATCAACTTAACAATTATTTTGTTAGAGTAAGGGAACGACAATGCTAAAATGTACCTGCCCTGGAGATAAAGTCAGCAGGAAGCTCCCTTATAGCTATTCCAATACACCATACAATAGCCTCCAGCTAAACTTGAGACAAAATGCTGCTAAGCGAAACCTGTGACTGGAATAATAGGAATCACATATATTCAGAAATTGATAAAAAAAAATTCAAAACTTGAATAATGTAGCCAAGATAAATCCCAGCATTGACTGACATGCATTAAAAAACCAAGTTTTCACTGCCTCTTCCACCAATTCATATCCATCAAACCAGTCCTTATGTAAGAAAAATTATAAGGAAAAGCACTAATTAGTCTACAATGTCCTACTTCTATTGTATACATAGTTTCCAAGATATCCCAAAACATAAGAAACAATTATTTAACAACCTGTAAAGTGAGCATAAACTTTCATTGCCAATTAGCCTCCCCCCACCCCCCCCCCCCCCCCCAAAAAAAAAAACAGAAAAAGAAACCAAAGATGTGTCAGTAATTTTAACTCTACATTGGAACAATGAGGGAATGTAATAGAAACTGGTAGTATATTAAAGGAAATAGGTGAACTTCTACGAGATCAACTCCTTTACAACAGATAAGTATAACTCAAGCCCAGAAAAAGAAAAAAAACGAGAAAACAGGAATAACAATGCAAAAAAGGAAAATAACAACTAGAACTGCAAGAAGCAACCTCTCTCCCCTGGGCAAATGCCTAACCAAATTCTGTTATGACCCTTTGCTACTCTCCCCCTATCCTATAAACACATCCTCGACTATCTTTCCCATCATGGCAGAATATTCCAGTCCAATGTCCTATTGCCATGTGGACATTTTGTTATGTATATAACAACTTTTGTCTTTGCATTCCCATGCTTAGCCCATTTGTTCCCAGCCCATCTCCTTTCCTTTTACCCTTCCTCTTATAGCATGGGTTAAAGGCACCACAAAATATTTCTATGGCAAGATCAGCACATATCCAAAGGAACAAATAGGATAAATGAAATAATTAAAGCAATACAGGAAAGCCATGTGATTTAAGTCCTCTAATAGTCTAATTATATAATGCACTTTAGAGAGCAACATGCATGTGAATGACCATTCATAAGGAAGACGTCAAAGGTTCAAAAACTTTCAAGTACAAACTTGTCCATAAAATTATCGTGACATAATTTGTTTAGTTTTTCATCAACAAACAAATAACAACACAAGCCTTATTCTACCAGGTGAGGTCGGCTACATGAATCACATGGCATCATTAGGTTAAAGACCAAATTTACAAAAAGATACATGAGTGATTCATGTTAGTTAGATGTATTGAAAAGTTTTATGTTGCCTGCCAAAAGCGTAATACAACCCTCCTCCTTTACCTGAGCTTGGTTTTTTTTTATTAAAAGTCATCCAATTATGCTTTAGTCTCTAAACTCTATACAATATTATAGAGGTGGCCAAATTCTTATGCAACTCATTTCTCCACTCAATAAGCAGTAAAGCTACCAATTTAAACAGCACATCATCCATAGCCTTATAGTCAACGTCAAGTAAAACAACCCAATCATCTCCAGCAGATAAGTAACCTAATAAACATACGCTTTGCCCTCCATAGTTCGCTTAGTACTTTATAGGAGCTAAATTCTTATTCAAGCTATTTATCTGCTTAATAAGCAGCGATTCTGTATTCGAACAGGAAGGCATGGCATTATACAATGCAGTAAACAACCCAATCATCTTCCACAAACCACCAGAAACTAAACATATAGTTTACTAGACATATTACAAGCTCATTGAAGTGAGGGTCGAAACTCATTTCAATTTCAATTAAAACTAAAATGAGTTTCGACCCTCACTTCAATAAGCTTGTAATATGTCTAGTCAACTATATGTTCAGTTTCTGGTGGCCTGTGGAAGATGATTGGGTTTTTTACTGCATTGTATAATGAATGATCGAGGCCGTACCCGAATCAAATAAACATTAAAAATACAGTATTTAGGAAGTGATCCTAGGTCGTCTCCCAACGAGCAATGGTCAACCAAATGTTCATAACAGATAGTAATAAAACAGTAACGAATTGGGGGGGGGGGTTGTTTGTTTTTGTAAATTAAACAACAAGAAAATTTGAATTAGAAAATAATAGAATTAAAACATGTTGTTTCCCCTTGATTCACAAGCAAGTCTCTTATCCTAGGTTACGAGGATTTATCCCTAACCAGATCAACCACTTAATCCAATCCTAAATTAAATTACTAAGCGAAAATTAATATAAGGCTTTCATTATGTGATTAAGCAACACATACACCAATTAATCATGAATGAAACTTATCATTAAGCATGAACGTAAATTAAGCGCAAAGACAATTAATCAAGCACTAAGCATGCATGGATTAATAGCAACAAATACAGAGTAATTGGTGAAGAGGAAAAATTGATCAATATTCAATAGTAATAACAAAACCTCAAAGAGAATTGTGCTTGATCCTCAAGAGAAAACAACGCTGAAGACTTAGCCTTCCATTAATTAGCAGAAAACTAAATTATAGATTGAAGCAGAAACGAAATTGCAGAAAACAAATTTTATTCTACGTGAACAGTGTGCAAGAACAATAATAAAAACTGGAATTGCAAAATCCTAAAGTTATTCTCCTCTCCAAAAACTCCCTACACTAAAACCCTGGTGCTGTTATATAGGTTCTCAGCCCCAAAGCTTACAAATCTATTTTCAGTCCAAGCCCATAAACGAAATAAAATAAAACCTGGACAAGATAAGATAAGATTGGATGAAATAAAATCTGGTCAAAAATAAAATCTAGATGAAATAAAATTTGGATAAGATAAGATTTGATAAAATAAAATTGTCTGCTCTCTTCAAGTCCAAGCCCAATTCCGGATTCAAGCCTAACTGCTTATAATTCTCCTGAAATTAAATTAAAAACACAAAATTAGTCAAGTAGGCTCAAATGATAAAACTGCATAATTAATTTGACAATTAAGGCTAATCAGTAATTAAAATGGTGACAAAAAGGGTTAAGAAATAGGAGAAAATAATGACACATCAAATCCCCCCACACTTAGCCTTTTGCACTCCTGGGAAAAATCAAAAAGCAAAGCAAGGAACAAATCCAGAGACATTAAAGAGAAACAAACAAACACAAATGAATCTCAAGGAATGGGCAACATCCAACACGTAGAGAGTTAAAGAATCAAGACAGTCATGAAAATCATCCAAGCATCTCAAACATGGCAAGATAGTCAATCAGCTGAAGAATGAAAAGTGATAAAGCCTCATAAGATATGTACTCTATCTCTCAAGTGTCTAGGCTACTATTTACTCTCAGAGCATCCATGAAAACAAACACCACATAGACTTGGCAAGACTCTAAAATTGACAACCACACCACAAACACATGCATATGAGGATCAAAAGGTCTTTTAAGGTTGTAATGGGGCCAAGGACAAGGTAAAGGAAAGTATGAGATAAGTAGCTAAAACCCAAAGGAATAGAGGAGCAGTGGGGAATAAGTGAGAACTAAGAAAAAGTAGTAAACCCCAAAACCAAAATTAAAAATTAAGCATAAAAGATAAACCCAAAACAAAGTCAACCAAGTCCTCAAACCAATCCAAGTCTTCAAACCAAGACCTAATGTATTCAACTTCATTCTTTTGTTTTTTTTGAATGTGAACAGTAGCAATTGAAAAATAAAGCAACAATTAGGCAATATATGTACATACATCAAGCATGGCCAAAATACATCATCAAGCATGGCCAACATATCATCCAATGAAACACCCCCCCACACTTATTCCCAAAACAATTCCAAAGCTCCAAAATTCCTTAAGGTAGGGTGAGATCATGATTTTTCACTTAAGGCTTGTAATGAGCTTCAAAACAAAGAAAGGGGGACATAGGCTCAAAGGGGCTATCAAAGGAATTAATTCAAGGTAGGCTCATTTAGCTGGAGGCTTATAAGAACAAAATGCCTAAATCATCTCCTAGCATGCATGTGAAGCAAGAAGTATCAACAAGAGTCAAGCCAAGGCTATTGTGCAAGCAATAAATGGGGCAAAACACACCGAATAAAATAGATGATGATGGCTCAAATTCTCACCAAGGGTAAATCTATCACTTCCAATTCGAACTTTCAAAACTAACTTGACATGCAGCGAAAAACAAGGATTTCAATTCACAAAATGTCAAGAAACTCCTATTTCAAAAACAATTACCCATTACCTGTACATAACCTATAATTCAAAGAGAAACATGCAATGTTGTACATAAAACATAAAACCAAAATAACAAAATTAACCTAGAAAACCTAAAAAATTAAACTAGAAAACCCAACAAAATTAATCTAGAATACCTAACAAAATCAACAAAATTAAAGAACAATCCCCCCATCCCCCACACTTAAACAACACATTGTCCTCAATGTAGCACAATCACAAGATCAAGAGCAATCAAAACAATCAATAAAATTGGACAAGTGCAATAAAAGTAAAGAAGGAGACAGGAAAAAAAAACTCCCTAAGTCATGGCGGAAGAGAAGTAGGGTGAAGTAAGGAGGTCTCCTCCACCACTACATCCACTAAAAAGGGATTTGTGAGGAATCGTTTCAACCGGTGTCCATTGACCTTGAAGCTCTTATATGTGGATTCACTTTTGATCTCAACTGTACCATAAGGAAAAACATTAGTCAGCACAAAAAGACTAATCCACTTTGACCTCAACTTACCACTCATGAGTTCGAGCCTAGAGTTATACAATAAAACTTTCTGTCCAACCATGAAGTCCTTCTTAGCTATCAAGCTATCATGGAACTTCTTGGTCTTCTCCTTGTAGAATTTGGAATTCTCATAGGCTTTTAAACGGATCTCATCTAGCTCACTTAGTTGCAACTTCCTTTCCTCTCCAGCCTAATCAATAGAGAAGTTGCAGGTCTTTACAGCCTAGTAGGCTTTGTGCTCTATCTCTACAGGAAGATGGCATGCCTTGCCAAAGACAACCCGATAAGGCGACATTCCTATGGGTGCTTTGTAGGCAGTCCTATGCGCCCAAAGAGCATCATCCAGCCTGGTGCTCCAATCCTTTCTGTTCGGCTGCACAATCTTCTCTAAGATCATTTTTATCTCCCTGTTTGAAATCTCAGCCTGCCCATTAGTTTGGGGGTGGCATGGTGTGGAAATTCTGTGCATGACCCCATACTTTTTGAGCAAGGCATACATGGATCTGTTACAAAAATGGGTGCCTTGATCACTAACGATGTCTCTAGGGACTCCAAACCTACAAAACAAATTAGATCTAACAAAATCCACAACAATCTTAGCATCGTTAGTTCTGGTGGGTTTGGCTTCCACCCATTTTGAAACATAATCAACAGTAAGGAGAATATAAACAAAACCAAAAGAGACAGGGAAAGGCCCCATAAAATCTATACTCCAAACATCAAGCACCTCACAGAACAACATGGGTTGTTGAGACATTTGATGTCTCCATGAAAGTGAGCCGCCTGCTCTCTGACAAGGCTCACAAGTGCTACAGATTCTCCACGCATCCTTTAAGATGGTGGGCCAATAGAAACCGCAGTCAAGCACCTTGCGAGCTGTCCTCTGTATGCCAAGATGGCCACCTGGTGCGGAAGAATGACAGGATTGCAGGACCGAGTCAATCTTGTAGAAGCAAAGCTTCATGGTGAATCAAAGGTGATTCAGAGGTGTTTTGATGATAACAATTATGATAACAAAAGATGATGACAAAGGTGATGAAAAAAAGCTCAAAGATCAATCAAAGAACAACTCAAGTAAATCAAAGATCAATCAAGAACAATTCAAGAGTTCAAGATAAGAATCAAGAAGAATTCAAGACTCAAGAAGAAAGTTTAGAGACAAGAATCAAGATTCAAGGTTCAAGATCTCAAGAATCAAGATCAAGATTCAAGACTCAAGATTCAAGAATGAAGAGAAGACTCAATCAAGATAAGTATTAAAAAGTTTTTCAAAACTTTGAATAGCACATGAGTTTTTGACAAACCCTTTTACCAAAGAGTTTTTACTCTCTGGTAATCGATTACCAGTAGCAAAATTGTTTTGAAAAAGTTTTCAAATTGAATTTACAACGTTCCAATTATTTTCAAAAGGCTGTAATCGATTAAAATGTTTTGGTAATCGATTACCAGTACCTTTGAACGTTGAAATTCAAATTCAAATGTGAAGAGTCACATCTTTTCACATAAAAGCTTTGTGTAATTGATTACACTGATTTGGTAATCGATTACCAGTGACTGTTTCTGAATAAATCAAAAGATGTAATTCTTCAAAAGGGTTTTGACTTTTTCAAATTGGTTTTAAGTTTTTCTAAAAGTTATAACTCTTCTAAATGGTCTTCTTGACCAGACATGAAGAGTCTATAAAAGCAAGGCTTTGTTTTGCATTTAAAAAAAAATTCATTCTTTCAGACTTTACTTTTCCAATCAATCCTTTACAAGTCTTGAATCTCTTTGAACTTCTTCTTCTTTGTACCAAAAGCTTTCCAAAGTTTTCTGGTTTTTCTAAACCTTCAAAACTTGTGCTATTCATCTTTTTCATTCCCTTCTCCTTTTGCCAAAAAGAATTCGCCAAGGACTAACTGCCTGAATTCTTTTTGTGTCTCTCTTCTCCCTTTTCCAAAAGAACAAAGGACTAACCGCCTGAATTCTTTTGTGTCTCCTTTCTCCCTTGTCAAAGAATTCAAAACGACACAGTCTGAGAATTCTTTTGATTCTTTCCTTTCCCTAATACAAAAGTGTTCAAAGGACTAACCGCCTGAGAATTCTTTTGTATCCCCATTCACAAAGTATCAAAGGTTTAACAGCCTGAGATCTTTGTCTTAACACATTGGAGGATACATCCTTTGTGGTACAAGTAGAGGGTACATCTACTTGGGTTTGACTAAGAACAAGAGAGGGTACATCTCTTGTGGATCAGTTCTAGTGGAGGGTACATCCACTAGGGTTTCAAAGAAAACAAGGGAGGGTACATCCCTTGTGGATCTTTGCTTGAAAAAGGATTTTTACAAGGTTGAAAGAAATCTCAAGGACCACAGGTCGTTCGGGGACTGGATGTAGGCACGGGTTGTTGCCGAACCAGTATAAAAACTCTTGTGTGTTTGTTTCCTTCTTCCCTACTCTTTTACTTTCCGCTGTGCATTTAATTTCCGCTTTTACTTTCTGTTAAGTTTCTCTTCTACTCCTCATTCTCTTAACAATTTAGCAAAAGCCTTAGAAGAGTAATTTTTAATTAGTAAAGGTTTAGAAATAATTAATTCAACCCCCCTTCTTAATTATTTTGAGGCCACTCGATCCAACAAATCTCATGGCCTAGAATGCATCTCCTAATAACCTGGTCATTGCACAACTTCCACAAATAGGGGTCATCCCAAATATAATGCTTAGCATCGCTCTTAATTTTATCAGTTTGAGCTTTAGATGCTAAGGGAGGAAAAACAGAAGCAACCAAATAATTCATAATATTAGCAAACCAAGGAGTGGGGAAGGAATCAGAAATACTATACAAAATGTACAAATGGTCATCCGGAAAATCATCCCAAATGGGTGAGTCCTCAGACACGCGCTCAATTCTACTTAGATGGTTAGCCACGAGGTTCTGTGCACCGCTCCGATCATGGATCTCCAAATTAAACCCTTGGAGCCAAAGCATCCACCTGATCAATCTAGGCTTTGATTTAGCCTTCTTCAACAGGTACTTCAGAGCTTCATGGTCAGTATAAACAATAACACGAGTACCAAGTAAATATGAACGAAATTTCTCAAGAGCAAAAATTATCGCTAATAGCTCCTTCTCTGTGGTAGTGTAATTTGCTTGAGCAACATCCAAAGTTCTAGAAGCGTAGTAGATCACCTGAGACAGCTTATCAATCTTTTGAGCAAGGACAACCCCCAATGCGTAATTGGATGCATCACACATTAGCTCAAATGGGGTTGTCCAATCAGATGCCTGAATGATAGGGGTGGTAGTCACCGCGTGCTTGAGGCAATCAAAAGCCTCTTTGCATCGGTCATCAAAATCAAACTCCACCTCCTTTTGTAGCAGATTGGATAGTGGAAGGGCCACTTTGCTAAAATCCTTGATAAAGCGCCTATAAAACCCTGCATGACCAAGAAAAGAATGAACCTTTCGCACGCAAGAAGGGTAAGGCAATTGTGAAATAACATCTATTTTTGCAGGCTCTACCTCTATGCCCCTATTGGAAATGATATGCCCTAAAACTATACCTTGTTCTACCATGAAGTGACATTTTTCAAAATTCGGCACAAGGTTAGTTTCAATGCATCTACTAAGAACTCTATCCATACTATCTAAACATGTATCAAAAGAGGATCCATAAATAGTAAAATCATCCATAAACACCTCTATGAAACTCTCTAAAAAGTCACTGAAAATGCTAAGCATACACCGCTGGAAGGTACCAGGGGTGTTGCATAGGCCAAAGGGCATCCTCCTATAGGCAAAAGTGCCAAAGTGATAGGTGAATGTGGTCTTTTCTTGATCCTCAAGAGTAATATGAATTTGTAAATAACCATAAAAACCATCAAGAAAACAATAATGAGACTTACCTGTCAAGCGCTCAAGCATTTGATCAATGAATGGCAGGGGAAAATGATCCTTTTTGGTTACCTGGTTTAGCCTCCTATAATCAATGCAGACTCGCCAGCTGTTCTGCACTCTTGTGGGGATAAGCTCATCCCTTTCATTCTTAATTACTGTGAGACTTGTCTTCTTAGGAACCACTTGGACCGGACTCACCCACTGGCTGTCAGAAATGGGGTAGATGATTCCATCTTGTAAGAGCTTGGTCACTTCCTTTTTCACCACATCTAGAATGACATGATTGAGTCGCCGCTGTGGTTGCCTCACTGGCTTAGCTCCATCCTCTAAAAGCATCCTATGCATGCAGGTAGATGGGCTAATACCAGGAGTGTCTGCTAAAGTCCATCTAATGGCTTTCTTGTGCTTCTTGAGAACTAGCAACAACTTCTCCTCTTGCTCAGCATCAAGGGAGGCAGAGATGATCACTGGAAATTTTTTCTTGTCCTCCAAGTAAGCGTATTTAAGGGTTGTTGGTAAGGGCATCAACTCTGGTGTGGGTGGTGGCTGAACAGTGGGAGGAACCAGGGTAGGAGAAGAAGAAGGTTCCTCAACCTGTATCTCATAAAGCAAGTCAGAAGTATATGTACTTCCTGCAACATGGTTAGTGCATTCTGACTCTAAAAAATCAACATAAAGAGGTACAACACCCAGAAAATCAGAACCAGACTCAAATTCAGATTCATTCTCAGCATAAAAATAAGATACAGGATCAAATTCAAACTTAGATTCATATTCAATGCATAAGGAATGACAAGTATGCAGATCAAATAAAAATGGATGTTTCCTACCATGAATGACAGAATCAAAATTAAACATATAATCATCAACAATCTGATTAATTATCTCAGCATGAAAAACAAAATGATCCTTAGATGGATGTTTCATGGCATCAAGAATGTTAAAATGAACAACAATATCACCAAATTCCATAGACAATGTGCCAGCATAAACATCTATCTTGGTTCAGGCTGTTTTCATAAATGGCCTGCCTAAAATAATTGGAACTGAACCATAGGAAAATCCCTCTTTCATATTAAGAACATAAAAATCAACAGGAAAAATAAGTTCACCAACCCGAACCAGCACATCCTCTATGAAACCTGCGGGGTGAGCAACACTTCTATTTGTCAAATGGATCACCACATCTGTAGATAACAAAGGTCCAAGAGATAAAGAATTGAAAATGGACAAAGGAATGACACTAACTGATGCTCCTAGATCTAGCATGGCATTCTCAAATTTACTGTTCCCAATAATGCAAGGTATACAGAAAGTACCTGGGTCCTTACATTTCTCAGGAATGTGAGGAACAAATTTACCTATCGATGCTGACACATTTCTGCCCATGCTAATCCTTTCATTGCCTTTAAGCTTCCTTTTGTGGGTGCACAATTCCTTTAGAAACTTGGCATATCTTGGAATCTGCTTGATGGCATCTAGCAGAGGTATGTTCACTTCTACTTTCCTGAAGGTCTCCAAGATCTCCTTTTCCGCTTCTTCCATTTTTTTGTTTGGAATTGCTCTTGGTGGGAATGGAAGAGGGATAGGCGGCTGCGGTAAGTCAAAATTACTAGAAGAAGGTCCACCTGCATGAAATTTTTTGTTAGGAAGCTTTCTCTTTTGTGCAACTATCTCATCCTCTTTTTCAGGTGTAGAATGAAGCTTGACAGGTTCAGGTGCAGGTGCTGCTACTGGTGGAGGCACTTGAATTTGGTTGCCAGACCTCAAGGTGATGACACTCACAGTTTTCGGATTCTGCACAGTTTGTGAAGACAATTTGTCAGAATTTTGGGACTGAGCTTGGTTCAACTGAGTAGCCATCTGCCCCATCTGATTTGTCAGACTCTGAATGGAGGCTCTTGTCTCTTGCTGAAATTACATATTCTGGATGGTCATTTGCCTCACTAACTCTTCTAAGGAAGGTTGAGGAGGAGCCTTAGTTGCTTGTTGTCTTTGTTGTGACTGCTGCTGTATTGGAGGAGGAACATATGGCTTGCTTGGACCAGCAACATTCTGGAAAGGAGGGACAGGCTGTTGTTGTTGTGGAGGACTTGCCTATCTCAGATTTGGATGATTTCTCCAACCTGGATTGTATCTGTTGCTTGAAAGATCATAATTATTCTGTTGTTGTTGGTTTTGCTACTGAGGGGGTCTATTATAAATGTTTGCAGCATAAGCTTCAGGTTGCTCATTGACTCCAGATTGCTGCAAAGAAGGACAAAGATCTGTATGGTGATCAGCAGAAGAACATAGACCATAGACTCTTGCAACATGTGTAGATTTCTGATTCATGGCAAGCTGAGTTACTAGGTTGACCAAGGCATCAAGTTTTCCCTCAAGCTTTTTATTTTCACTAGATGAAGATGAATCTGTGGCCACCTCATGGACTCCTCTAAGGACAATAGCATCATTTCTTGCACTGAATTGTTGAGTGTTGGAAGCCATCTTCTCAATCAAATTCCTAGCCTCAACAGGGATCATATCACCAAGAGCTCCACCACTGGAAGCATCAATCATACTCCTCTCCATGTTGGTAAGTCCCTCATAGAAATATTGAAGAAGGAGTTGCTCAGAAATCTGGTGGTGAGGACAGCTTGGACACAATTTCTTGAATCTTTCCTAGTACTCATACAAGCTCTCTCCACTAAGTTGCCTGATGCCTGAAATGTCTTTTCTGATGGCAGTGGTCCTAGATGCAGGGAAGAATTTCTCCAAGAACACCCTCTTAAGGTCATCCCAACTGAAAATGGACCTGGGAGCAAGGTAGTAGAGCCAATCTTTTGCCACTCCCTCCAGAGAATGAGGAAAAACCTTTAGAAAGATATAATCTTCGTGGACATCAGGGGGCTTCATGGTGGAACAAACAATATGGAACTCCTTAAGATGCTTATGAGGATCTTCTCCTGCAAGACCATGAAACTTGGGCAGCAAATGTATTAGTCCAGTCTTGAGAACATATGGAACACCCTCACCAGGATATTGAATGCACAAACTTTCATAAGTGAAATCAAGTGCAGCCATCTCCCTAAGAGTCCTCTCACAAGGTGGAGGTTGAGCCATGTTCTCAGTATGAAAATTAGTAGTTGAATGCTCAAAATCAGAATATTCAGAATCACCAGCAACAGAATACTCAAAATGCTCAAAATGCTCATAATGCTCGAAATGCACAGAATGATCAGGATGCACACTATGTCTAACTAATCTATGAAAGGTTCTATCTATTTCAGGATCAAAGGGTTGTAAATCACCTGGATTGCCCCTAGTCATGCACTATATGCAACAAATAATGTGTTCTCAAACAAGCACCCGGGGAGGGTTAAAACTACAACTATAGTCACATGATATCCAAATGAGCTGAAATTTTGTGAGCAACACCCTAAAATCATGAAAAGATAGCACAAAAAATTTCAAACAAAAATTCAAAGTCTAATTATGAAAACTACTTAAGCAAAGTTTAGAAAAATAGGACAATAATACTTGAAAAATAAATAAAAAAACTTAGTAAACAGCTGATTTTTCGAGTTTGGGAGACCCCAAACAACTAAAGTAGGTTGTCACAATATGAGAAATTTTTTTCTACCCCAAATGCATATATAATAATAGTCATTCTAATACCCGGAGCAAAAGTTATGATCGTTTTAAGTTTTGCTAAAAACAAGTTCCCAAAATTTTTGTCTCTCAAATTCAACCATACCAAGTGCTCCTGGTATTTTTCACATAAAATATGGATCAAAAGAAACTACCACACAAAAAAATCAGCCAAAAATAACAACTCTAACTATCAAAGCAAAAATTGCTAATTATATTTCAAATTCAGTCATTAATTCCCAGTCGCTAATCACTGTTCACAACAAAACACCAACTGAATCAGTCGCTAAACAGGGGACGCGACTGAAATGCAAAACAGAACGCTACACAAAACAAAACAACTAAACACTATTATGAACCTTTGGCCCACTGCTCCCCGGCAACGACGCCAAATTTGACCGAGGCTGTACCCGAATCAAATAAATATTAAAAATGTAGTATCTAAGAAGTGATCCTAGGTCGTCTCCCAACGAGCAATGGTCAACCAAATGTTCATAACAGATAGTAATAAAACAGTAACGAATTGGGGGGGGGGGGTTGTTTGTTTTTGTAAATTAAATAGCAAGAAAATTTGAATTAGAAAATAATAGAATTAAAACATGTTGTTTCCCCTTGATTCACAAGCAAGTCTATTATCCTAGGTTACGAGGATTTATCCTTAACCAGTTCAACCACTTAATTCAACCCTAAATTAAATTACTAAGCGAAAATTAATATAAGGCTGTCATTATGTGATTAAGCAACACATACACCAATTAATCATGAACGAAACTAATCATTAAGCATGAATGTAAATTAAGCGCAAAGACAATTAATCAAGCACTAAGCATGCATGGATTAATAGCAACAAATACAGAGTAATTGGTGAAGAGGAAAAACTGATAAGTATTCAATAGTAATAACAAAACCTCAAAGAGAGCTGTGCTTGATCCTCAAGAGAAAACAACGCTGAAGACTTAGCCTTCCATTAATTAGCAGAAAGCAAAATTGTAGATTGAAGCAGAAACGAAATTGTAGAAAACAAATTTTATTCTACATGAACAGTGTGCATGAACAGTAATAAAAGCTGGAATTGCAAAACCCTAAAATTATTCTCCTCTCCAAAAACTCCCTAAACTAAAACCCTGGTGCTGTTATATAGGTTCTCAGCCCCAAAGCTTACAAATCTATTTTCAGTCTAAGCCCATAAACGAAATAAAATAAAATTTGGACGAAATAAAATCTAGATGAAATAAAATCTGGATAAGATAAGATTTGATAAAATAAAATTGTCTGCTCTCTTCAAGTCCAAGCCCGATTCTGGATTCAAGCCCAATTGCTTATAATTTTCCTGAAATTAAATTAAAAGCACAAAATTAGTCAAGGAGGCCCAAATGATAAAACTGTATAATTAATTTGACAATTAAGGCTAATCAGTAATTAAAATGGTGACAAAAGAAAATAATGACACATCAATGAACGCGCGTATGTGTGTGCGTGTGCATGCGTGCGTGTGTGTGTCTCTCCAAAAACACCATCAAGACCCATTCTTTGGAACACATTATCTGCCTACTCCCCATTGATTCTTGGTTCCAAAAGACCAAGGAAATCCAGATTTTGAATTCTAATGAGATCTCTTATAAGACTTGGAAAATTATTTTTACTTGCACCTCTACATATTCCACGACCATGCTAGGTTCAGATTGAATCTCTTATGAGCTTGAAGGAACAACTCCCATAACCATGCTAGGTTCAGACTGCATCTCCTCTGAGCTTGAAGGCACAACACCAATATTCTGGGCTTGAACATGTTTTTATTGAGGATAACCTCCATGAGGGAGAAGGGAGATTCCACCTGGTGGATCACATTTGCGATCTGAAGCAACCCCGGTACCTTGAGAACCCAGGACCTGATGAGAAGAAGGAAGATGGTTATGGGGAGGTGGAGGGGTTTGGGCATGGGTAGGGTAGGAACACAAGGTTATAGGAAGGTGGTGGGATATGACCAAGGGCAAAAATGTAGAAGATCTCGTAGGATGAGAGGGAATATGCAAGGTGGACGACTCTTTCCGAAGGTTGAAAGACCCTTGTAGAAGAATCATCTGGGAGAGGAGGTATCCTAACCCAAGCTGCGAGCTTCGTGATTGAGTTTTAAAGAGGATCGAAGAATGATCATGACCTCCAACGTTGAATCACAGCAAGGTAGTGGTCGAAAATAAGCCACAGTCCCTCATAACCCTATTTTCTTTCCCAATAGTTTCATAGCCAAGGCATATTGTCAAGGCCTACACCACCTATCATAGTTCTCAGCATCCACCGGAATATTTGGGCAGGGTTTAAAGGGTACATCTATCACGTCTTCATCATCCTCTTCATCAGCAGATGGATAGATGTCCTCAGTGACAACAATTCCCCCATAGACACCTCCATCCCCACCACTTTGTCTTTGTATGGTGTGCTCTAACTAGGCAGAGGACCCGTACAAAGGACTGTGCCTTCCTGGTCTATATTTCATTTAACCTTTTTGGTGCTTCTTTCCTTCAAGTCTTTTTCCACACAGAAAAAACAACATTGATTTTTTCGCCGTTATCGCTTATAAGATGCTCTACGTTTTCCAATTTTTAACCTTAACGACGTTGTTGTTTATTGGACAGAAAGGACAATATTACATTGATTTTGAAAATTAAGCTAAGAGGCGAAATGGAACTCTTTAATAATAAAGAATTGGACCAAATACATACATTAAGCAACCAAAAGAATTAATTTAATTTGTATTTGAGTCTATTGATATATAATTATCAATGTTAAAAGGATAATATTACCAAACATAAATAATAGTAAAAATGACATAATTACAATAAACTAATATTATAAAAGGGCTATACTATTATAATAAAATTAAATTATTCTAATATAAACGTATCATAAATAAAAGTAATAACAGTACGATAAAAGTCATAATAGTATATATGCTATAAGAATTAGCCATGACTTGTACATATAAATGACGTATCTATGAAGAAAAAAAGATTTATAAACCATGTTTTTACTAGAAGCAATTGAATGCCTAATTAAGCCAATCGTTATTTTTTTAAAAAAAAAAAAACATTACCTTCTGAAAGGATGACATTTTGATAAACTTTAAAATAGTTTAAAATGATATTTAAATGCTAATGTTATATCTCATTATTGAAAGATAAGATTGGTACGAGTACGAACCCTTAATATTCCCTTAATATTTAATTCTACCATGTCTAAGGTTGTAGAATAAAGTTAAATTATATATCAAACATATTTAGTTTGGCAATCCCCATTGAATAGTAAGAAAGAGTCCTCACTGAATAGTTTAAAATGTACTATGTAAAAAACAAAAGTAAAATTATCAAACATATTCATTTTATTGGCAATCCCCACTGAATAGTAAGAAAGAATCCCCACTGAACAGTTTAAAATGTGCTTTGTCAAAAAATACTAACAAAGAAAGAAAAGTAAAATTATCAAACATAGTTATCGGCAATCCCCACTGAATAGTAAGAAAGAATCCCAACTGTATAGTTTAAAATGTTCTTGTCAAAAGGATTAATAATAAAGAAAGAAACGGGGAAACAAAGATAGAATTACATTTGTCCTTTGGGGACGTGGTCACACAAAAATTATAAAAATTTAAATGGTACTTAAGTTTTAATTTGTTTTTTCATTGAAAAAAAAATAGATAAGTTATCCAGAAGATTGTGGCGGATCAAAGGGGAAGAGGGTGTTGGCCTCCCTTTCTCCCTTCCTTGGTATCCTTTATGTATATATATAAAAAAAATTAAAATTAAATAAATATTAATAAAGAAAATATAAAAAAAATAGATTTTTGAGTTAATATAAACTTAATTTTCTTCTATAAATAGATCATATATCTAGTTTTACACATAAAATTAATAATAAATATTTTTATTAAAATTATTATTCATTACATAATTATTTGTTAAAAGTTAAATATTTAAATAATTATGTTTCTACTCCCCTTTAATACACTTTTGAACCAGTCCCGGTAAGGAGTAGAACATGTTTTATGGCATAAAGAACACATAAAAAATACTTATAAACCTTAAATAACTTTTTGGTTCCAATATATACAATAGAGGATTTTTTAATTTAGTATTTTAAAGATTTTTGTTAAGATGTTAGTTCCTCTAAAAAAAAGGGGTTGTTATCAAATAACAACGTGGATTGATGATTTTATAACGACATCAACAACTCATTGACATGTTACCTCATCAAGGAATCTAATGGAACAATCATACGTAATTTAATTTGTAAATTGGGTTTTTAAATGCTCATTTGTTAGAAATAATTGATGACCTAAAACTAATTAATAAGAATTAAAAAAATATTTTATAAAAAAAATAGGCTTAAATGAAGTTTTGGTTTTCATATTTTTTAAAATATTTAATTTTGATCGTCCTATTTTAAAATAGAGACATTTAGTTCTCATATTTTTTTAAAATTTATAATTTTAGTCCTCCTATCTTAAAATAGAGACATTTAGGTAAAATATATAATTTTGATCATTCCATCAAATTTAAAAAACATTGATTGGTAAAAAAAATTAATTTGATATGACCCAAATTTAGTAATGTGACACAAAATTATTAGTTTAATTTATGTTATAGTCAATGTTAATATCTTAACAATCAATATTTTTAGTTTGATGGAAGAATTAAAATCAAAGATTTTACAAAAAAGTGAAAGACTAAATGTCTTTATTTTAAAATAAAGAAATTAAAATTGTAAATTTTATAAAACAATAAAACTAAATATCTTTATTTTAAATGAAAATATCAAAATTGCATTTAAGTCAAAATAATATTACACCTCATTGTCCACTATGTAAAGATGTGATAATTCAATGAATAGTCAATATCATTATTATGTTATGACTTAACCTTGTTACTTTGATAACATTGACTAAACCAAAAGAATTTAAAATTTTATAAGAACTAGAAATAATATTTAAAGAATTAAAATAAAAATACTTTCTTTTATAAATACCAAAAGCTTAATTAAGCCTAGATACAAATTATCTATCATTCTATCAATAAGCTTTTCAGCTAAATTTGAATTTATAGTGTGAGATATGATAATCATCTTTACTAATCGGATCAATCTTTTGCTGATGCCTTTAATTTTTATTTTAAAACATAATGTTTCCGTCTTAAATATTCATTTTGCCCCCACAGAAATTTTCTGCTTGCATTGGTCATGGGATTCCGTCATATTGAAAATGAAATTTTCAGATCATTCTTACAAAGTTAGGATATTCTATTGATTACTCGTTTAAGCTTAACTTTCCACGTCCTCCTCATTTAACTTCATTTGAGACCTTCTATACAACGGTGAACACATCGTCATGCCCTAACCAGGATAGGGCTTTTGAGGAGTCTCCTTTTGGCTGTGATGAATCATCCTGCTTTTGTATGTTGTTACATCCAATCATTTTACAAGCATTTTAAATCTCCAAACAACAACAATAATATATATATATATATATATATATATATATATATATATATATATATATTTCAAATTAATGTACCGGAACAAAAAGTGTATGAATAAGTGAAATTATATTTTAGTCCCTTTACTATTATCATTTCTTGAATTTAATTTCCTCATTTTTTCCCATAAATTTGTTTCTATTATTTTAATTGTATAGTTTTGATCGATTTATCAATTTGACATTTGATATTTAATGAAAATATTAACATGACAGTTCAATAAAGCGTTAACATGTCCACAAAATTTTTAAAAAATGCCCATAAATTTGGCTCAAATAATAAATACGTTTTGACAAGTAATGAAGTGGTCTGTGTTGAGGTTCCAACCGGAAAAATATTCAGAGACGGGATCTGTGTTTCTCGTGCCATGATCTATCCTATATTCAACGGGGTGTAAAAAAATTGGTAAAATAGCAAAGTATTTAATTATTATAAATTGAAGACAAAGAGACTCAACTAATTCAATTCCTTAAATTACTTATCAAAAGTGGAACTAAACTTTATTATATTCTGGGAGTTGAGTTTTGAGAGTTAAACTACAGATCATTCTACCGAGGGTTTAGTTCAATTGGGTACACAATGTGTAAATGTTAAACTCTTTCTACTTAGTTCCATTCTTATGGATAAAAAAAGAAGAAATAAAAACAGAAAGGTTATATTTAATTAAATTAGTTGAAAAAGTCAATTGAAAATTTGTAGTCGGTAGTTTTTTATATTCTTGTTGTTGATGGATGATTACTGTAATATCAGGTAACTCATTTATATATTTAATGAAAGTTACTAATGTAACTTGAATAATAAGTATTTGGTAAAATTATATGTAGAAGTGTGAAAAGTATAACAGAAATGAATATGTTTAATTGATTCTTCGTATATATTTCAATTTTATTTTATTGATAAAAATATATGTTGGAGGTAATTATTAATTTAATTTTTAAAAACTGTAATTTTTATTTTAATTATATTTTTAATTTCCAATTATCTTATTATTTTTACATATCATTTACCAAATAGTTAAATAAGTTTTCCAAATAATAAAAAAAATTAAAAATTAATTAAAATATCTTATCAAACACACAAAAACAAAATATTCTACAAATAATTTATAATTAAAGGGAATCATATGAATTCACAACAAAAAAACGAAAATCATATGCATGTTAATTGATATCAAATATATTCTTGTAAAAAAACATTTTTTTCATAAAATAATTAATCGATTAATTTAAGCCAAGTCAACACCAACAACTTCATTTCACATTTACAATTAGGCTTTTCTTTTTTTTACCAAAATGGATTAAAAATAAAAGCTAATTGCCATAATAAATTGGTTAAAAAAGTATTTATCAAAATGATTGATTTTTGTCACGTAAGAACATAGGAGACGTGTGCTATCCTAAGTGACATTTGTGCTTTATGTTTATCGTATAGGAGAAGGTGCAACCCTGATCTTGATAGGTATTCAACGTCAGCCAAGTCGAAGCTAAATACATGTGTAATAATTAAATTTCATAACACATTTTCACTCAATTTAGTGTTGGCTAAGTTGAAGGAAAATATAAAGCAAAAAACTGGCTTATTTTATTAAAGAAACACTTTTTTTAAAAATAAGTTTTGCTATCTTATAATTATGGTTATGAAACTCTCGAGTTAACTCGTTAACTCTTACGAGTTTACTTATCTTCTACAAGTTTATTCATGTCCAAATTCTCTTTTTAATAGTCTCGAGGTAAACACTTGAGTTTATCATTGAGTAAGCAAGTTAAAAAAAATTAGATCAATTAAAATACATTGTCATTTTTTGTTGTTTTCTGCGTGTTTAGAGTTCAACATACATTCATTTGATGTGTCGTTCTTGAATTGAAGAACTCCTACCTCTAATAACATCAAACCCTCATTATCCAACAACATAAAACCCTCAATCAGAATGATATCTACTACTATTATTATCCACATAAGTTATAATCTAATAACGATACATTACTAGACTTAAATATTTAAATGCATGTTATAAAATTTATAAATTATTATTTTGTTTTATTATGTTGTTAAAATATTTCATTGGCATGTTACATATTAGTGTGCTATTATTTTTATATATAAAATAGATACTTACAAATTTAAAATTGGAGTCTAAGAAACTTACACGAATTTACATATATTTTTTTGAGTTTGATAACTTAGTTTTTTTAGTTATATTTCTTTTTCATAAAGGAATTGAGCCCCATGAGTTAGAAAACGAGAACCAAATTTAAATAACAAAAACATCAAAAGATTAAAAAGTAAATTCCTTTCTATAAAAAAATGTAATTAAGCACATAAACTAACATTCACGTCCGTACTTGCTTTAACTTATTTTAACACAAATTATTACCTTCATATTCTCCACGTCCTTATCCTATCCTACCAACAATATCAAGACAATATCGACACATATATGATTTTTCAAGTTGAGAGTTTTCTCACGTAATATCTCCATACATAATTTCGGTCAATCTTCGTCCAAAACCTATTTGTAGCAAGAAATTGAAAAAAAAAAATTATTAACAATTTGTTTGGACAATGATGTAATGTACCCGCACACAGCACACAGAGATACAGCAAGGAGGGGATAGTAAAACCGGCAAACAGGGCCTTGTCCTCACACGAGACACGCACACGTATAAATAGGGCGAAAACTCAAAAGAGTTAAATCACTCACACACTCTTTCTTAAGTTCTCAGAAACCTTAAAAACAACAACGTAGGAGTGTTCGGAAAAGATGGCTAAGCAGGAAGTGGTGGAAGGGTTCAAGTTCGAGCAGAGGCACGGGAAAGAACGCGTGAGAGTGGCGCGCGTGTGGAAGACGAGGCAGGGGCAGCACTTCATTGTGGAGTGGCGCGTGGGGATCACTCTCTTTTCGGATTGCGTCAACTCGTACCTCCGCGATGACAACTCTGACATCGTTGCTACTGATACCATGAAAAACACCGTAACAACCTTAACCTTCTCAGTTCTCTCTCACCCACTTTTTTTTTATTATTTCTCTTTCTGTCAATTTTTATTGTTAATTTCTGTACATAAGGTCAATCCTATTTTCTTGTTCTAGTACATGTTTCTGTGAAGTTGAATTTATGCAGAACAGGAAATGTTTGCCTGTGGTTGTGTGAAAGTACAATGTCATTTACCACTTGATCATTTTCGTCTGTTTATGTTTACCATCGTCAGCTCACTGAGTTTTGAATTCTTATCTAATGTGCAATTAGGTGTATGCAAAAGCAAAGGAATGCTCTGACATACTTTCTGCCGAGGAGTTTGCTATTCTGCTTGCTAAGCACTTTGTATCATTTTACCAGAAGGTTGGTGACTGAAAATCTAATATCAATATTGAGATTATTTGTACTTTTCCGCTCCTTATTTGTTTTTGTTGTTTCTTTATTTTGCACTGTGTTTTTCCTTTGATCTTTTTTAGGCTAAGCATTTTGCTTTGGACTGTCTTTTATCGGAAATTATTGTCATCCTTCTCATATTTTCTTTTAATGTAATTACATAAGTATTTGGTTTAACTTATTTTGGAGAAATAATTGTGTATTTTTGCTCACTTCCTGTGAGAGCTTTATAAAATAAGTGATTATTTCCCATGAAAAAGCATTTCTAAATATGTGCTACTTGATAGAAAGAAAACTCTTGCTTTTCTGTAGGTTACTGGTGCTATTGTGAATATTGTGGAAAAACCATGGGAGCGTGTCACTGTGGATGGTCAACCTCATGAACATGGTTAGTCAAACTATCATACATTGTGCTGACTTGCTCGTTTTAGAAGGTGCTCATATATGTCACACTCTGTAGAGGTTCTGCTTTTGTTAGCCTTTGCACTCAATTTGTGTTGCAGTTGAAGATTCTTGATTTAATTATAGTTATAGTTTGTTTCTACCTGTCCTCAAGTTCTTGGTTTTATTGTGTTAGGTTTCAAACTTGGGTCTGAGAAGCATACAACAGAGGCGATAGTACAAAAGTCTGGTTCACTTCAGTTGACTTCTGGTATTGAAGGATTGTCAGTGTTGAAGACAACCCAGGTAAGCTTGCTAGAAACAAGTGCTTTGATTTTCATCTAGTTTTTCCAATTCCTGTAACTCTAATACAGAAGTTCTCAAAACAATATGATGTTTTCAGTAGGAGTGGCATGATCTGTTTTTAAGCTGAAGATAAATGCATGAAAAATGTAACCATTTACCCAAAAGAAAGCACAGACTTTTCTGATTTCATTTTTCTTTTTATGGCAACTTCGGTGATAATTTGCTCAAAATATTTTCTGCACACATCATACAGTAGTTGCATTACACATAAAACTTGGGATTGCAATACAGTATAACAGATTCTACGTTTTATATAATTTATTCTGAAATACATAGGAAAGTAACACAAATAGGCTGAGTACTTTTAAAATTACAACTTGTATTTATACAAACTCTAATTGAAAATACATAAATTGCAACTATATCAAGGCTCATAAAATATTGTAGATTTTTAGTTAAAATCAGTCTTACAGTACCAGATCTATGATAATGATGTTACCAAAATTTTCAATTCTGTGTAGAAGATGAGGATACTCAAAATGATTTCGGTATAATAAGAGAAAGAGAAGATTATTACTAAAGAACAGAAAGAGAAAAAGACAAAAGCTGCTGCATATACTTCGCATGGCATCGCTACATCCTTTTTTTCTTATTTTTCATATTGAAATTCCCTTGGTCCTAAAAGGGTGAGGACTGAGGAGGATAATTCTTTTATTTGTAGTTCTGAAATTGGTTACATATCTTTCATGGCTGATATGAACTTTCTCAGATGGTAGACGAAATAAACCTGTTTGGGCTTTGGAACTTGTTCAATTTGCATGAGCATATAGATTCATACACGGCATTATTACAGAACTGGTTTGCTGCATACTTAGAAAATACAAGTTGATGTCCTAGTTATTTATTTATTTTTGTGACTTCTGAGCAGTCTGGTTTTGTGAATTTCATAAGAGACAAGTACACAGCACTTCCTGATACCCGTGAAAGGATGGTAGCAACAGAAGTAACCGCACTGTGGAGGTAATTTTTGTTCCCTTATAATTTGCCTTAATATTATGGAAGCCAATCTTGTAGGCATAATTATGATCAATTTCATTACAATTTCTAGAAATTTTTCTTGTCATTTTTTTTAATTGTAAAATGAAAGAGTTCATATAGCATCGTCCAGGTAAGGAATTCAAGCCTGAAAAGTTTTCTCATTGATTATTACACTGGTATTCTTTAACCTGGATGTGGTTGTTTGTAGGTATTCGTATGAATCGCTGTATAGCCTCCCTCAGAAGCCGCTTTACTTTACAGAAAAGTATCAGGAAGTGAAAAAAGTTCTGGCTGACACTTTTTTTGGCCCACCAAAAGGGGGAGTCTATAGCCCATCTGTTCAAAACACACTCTACCTGATGGCAAAGGCCACACTGAACAGGTTTCTCACTGTCTAACTCATTGCGTGTGTAGAAATCTATCTACCTCTCTATTGTCTCTGCATTTCACAGCCACTTTTGGTTTTCCCCTAAATAACCACAAGTTTAATGCATGTGTGATAATCCTAGATGGAGTAACTATTGATTTTTATGCTTCAGGTTTCCTGACATAGCTTATGTCAGTCTAAAGTTGCCAAATCTTCATTTCATACCTGTCAATATCTCAAACCAGGATGGCCCTATTGTGAAGGTATTGTGATTCTTTTCTTTGAAAAGCTTGCAGAATTTAGTGGAACCCATTATGAAGTCTTAATTGATGTTATTAGTATTGTGACATCTTTCTATAAGGAGAAAAGAATATTGAGGAACCACAGTTGGAAATCAAATGTGACACTATAATGATATAAGCACTAAAACTTGAATTTTTCATTTTAGTCATGGGCTTATGGCCATAATTGCAGCTGCAGGATGGACAAGTTTAATCTCACCTTTTACCAATGGTTTGTGATGACATTAGGAAAGACCTACAGTAACATGTCCTGTATTTACTGTGTATTATTTTAAATTCTTGATATCCGGCCCTCATATTAGAAGGGATCCTTACGGAAGGAAAGTTTTATGTGGTCTTGCTCGTAGGCCAAGTAAACGCAAAAACGTATGAAAGATCAAGAAAGGAAATCCAGAAAATATGTCATTTGATAAACCTAATTGAACCCATTTTCTATATTTTCCTTTCCTGCCCAAATATTTATGTATAAGCTTCCTTCAACTTGTCTACATCTCTGTCACTTTATGACTGCCCTTTATAGCATCTCCAATAATGAACATCATTTAGTTTTTTTAACTCTTTTAATGGCTCTTACCATCCCACATCGGTTTTAAGAACTTTAGCAACTTTTCACTCCAATGATGCATCTCTGTAAGAACTTAAACAGGTCTCAAGTTTTTTACATCTTAATTTTTCTTTAATGGGTCTCAGACGTTACCTTTCAATTGTTTTTTAATGGTTAAGAGTCAGTTCTTTTATAAGAACAGTTCTTACTCGTAATGTCCATATCATCTTCCTCCAGTGGTGAACCTAGTTAAAAATGGTTCTTAACTTTAAGAACCTACACAAGAACTATCTTAGAGATGCTCTTGTAGTGAAGGTATAGGTTGTTCTAAGATGGTCACATCAATCACAGATCACCTTATGTGTTCTATATTTAGAATTTACCTTGTCTGTTACATCTTAAAGACGATACTGAATTACTGATGCTTATGCAGTTTGAGGATGATGTGTACTTGCCAACGGATGAGCCACATGGGTCAATTCAAGCTAGTTTGAGCCGCCTTTGGTCAAAGCTGTAGAAACTGCAGAAACTATGGTGCTCATCCCTTCTGGTGGATTGCTAGTGCAGCCTAAACTAGCAAACCTGGCCTCAGATAATGCTTTCCATTAATGTGTCTTGTAATTCTGGTTTTTGTTATCTTTATCTTTTGTTTTGTTTCATGAAGAACTATTATGCATGAATAACTTCCAGGAGGGATATTCTGTGGGTTGCACCAATGTTAAGCTTTTTGTTTCTACTATTCCAATAATTTCCTAGTGTCCTTGTGGAATCTGAAATAAGTCTTACTATGACGTTGATGCAATGCTTTTTTATGGTCATATAAAGATGGTCATACTCGTACATTATAGTCAAGATTTTTAAAACGAGAGTTGTCACCAAATTGGTAAAGACATGGTTTATGGTTTAATGATTGGATAAGTAATTTAACCCGTGGTAATTTGATATATATTTTTTTAGTGATATTCTTTTTCCAACACTCTTTATAATTGTCTGAAATTAATTTAAAATTCTTATTGAGTGTCACTTATAGATTAGGAGAAATTTTTTTTTTTAATAAGAAATGAAACCTATCAAAATCGGTGATTTAATAAATTTTCACTAATAGTAAAGAAGATTCAGAAAAAAATGTCGCCAACATTTTTCTTATTTTGAAATTTACATAATATATGGAGTAATAATTAAATAATATCTCATGTGCTTGCATATAAAATTTGATTATAACCGTTTGATAAAACTAGTTGATGAATTAGCTTAAAACTTATAAGCGAATAATTGGAGATGTTGAAAGTTTATAAATTAACTTATTGAATTAAAATATTTGATAAAATTAGTTTTTTATTTTATTTTACAGGACTAAAATTAGTTGTTAGAGTAATTGATATTAATAAATGTAAAATGATATTAGATAATATATTAACAGTTTTTATTTGCATTCTGTTTTTTTTAAAATAAAAAATATTTTAGGTAATTATAGTTTAATTTTTTTATGAATTTTCAATTATTTTAAATTTTTTAAATATAAAGTGTATTAACAAAATTCGAGAGGAAAATATAAAAATGACTTATTTTATTAATTTCGTAGCTCATTTTTTCTCTCAAAATAATATACTTTGGTTTCTTTTTCTCTAATTTATCTTTTTCTATCTTTATTTTCTAACAGATCCTTGTTTTTCCCTTGATTTTCATAGATAAACCAACATGTAATATTTAATTTTCTAATATTTAATAGCTAAATGATTCAAGTTTGAGTTTGTTTGAATTGTTCTTTGTACAACTAAAATAAAAAAGAACGAAGTATAATTTAATAAGAGTTAATGAGAGAGATGAGAAGATAATAATTAGTTAAAACAGTGAAAAAAACAATAAATCAAAAGTTAAGAGTATCATTTCCCCCATGATCTAAAAAAAAAAAAAGAGTTAAGAGTATAATATATAAATAATTTGACAACGCGTGAAATTGAAGTTTGAAAAGAAATTACTATAGTGGTCTGTTTCCGATATGCAAGATTAAGAATTTAATATAAAATGATCGATATATAGAAGGGCATTATATAAAACAAAAAGCCAATAAAAAAATGGGAATTGACTCGTAATTTTGTATAATGAAAGAGGTGGGGTGTCAACTCTCGAACTTATATTTCAATATATATATATATATATATATATATATATATATATATATATATATATATATATATATATATATGTATATATAATATTCCAATAGATATGTAAATATACTTTTAATATCAAGTCTTATTTGAAAAAACCCATATGTGATATGATTTAATAAAAAAGGAGTACTAAAAAATAGCAAGGGTTAATAAAGAAAAATATTATATAATGTTGGATGATAGTTTTGACTCATTTTTTTACAGCATGTTTGGATGAGTGCTTACACCACGGCTTGAATTCGAAGATAAATATTTCATAGTTGAATATGAAGGCCTTCACCTTCTTTGGCTGGAGGTTGATGCTAGGTGCATTGTTTGTGCACCCAGCAATTTGAAATTATACAAAAAATGTCCTTGTGCTATCTTCTTCCTTTTTAAGCTGGTTCCTGTACTTTTTTTCTTTTACACCTCCATGCTTTTTTCGTTCATTTCTCTCTTTTGTATGGTTTTTCATTGTTGAGAGAGGTGATGCTTGAGTGATGGTGAAAGTGTTACAGGTCGGTGATGATTGTTGTGGTGATTGATCCGTAAGTGGAATGTCAACATATGGATCAATTTGATCCGTAAGGTTTATACAGATCAACTTCATCCGTATAAGCCTTACGGATCAATTTGATCCGTAAGGTTTATACTTGATCCGTAAGGTTTACAAATTTTGATTTTTTTAAACATTTTTTTAAGTTTAATATTTTTTAATTATTAATATGTTTGTATGCTCATTTTTAAAAATAAATTAATTGTTTATATGTGTATTTGAAATAATTTGTATCTAGAATGATATAGGGTTTTTGTATTTTATTATATATGATTATCAATTGTAGTGTTTATAAAATGGTGTGCAGTAAAAGATTATGTAGACATGATATTATATGTATAGTGCGGTTAAGTGTTGTATGTTTGTCATGTTGAAATTTTTGATTTGTTGTTAAAATGGACGAAGATCAATGGATGTATGACAATATAATGTCTGAAGAAGTTGATATGGATGATCAAAATGAACAAGAATGTGGTATGAATGAACAACATGTTGATTGTTCGGATGCGTGCAATACTTCTCAGGTAATAATGTTCATTATTGTTATTAATTTCATAAAATCAATGTCCCTTAGAAGACTAAAATTGTGTGGGTTGCGTTGTAGGTGTTTGGTACTCGAGATGATGTTTTGCAGTGAGCTCGATCCATTGCTCATGAAAACAAATTTGTGGCGGTCATTATGAGGTCTGACACAAACACTGATAGTAGAGGAAGGACTTCATTTGTGTTAATTGGTTGTGAAAAGAGTGGTCAGTATAGGTCTAGGAAGAAAGATTTTGTTAGAAGAGATATTGGGAGTAGGAAATGTGAGTGTCCCTTCAAGCTTCGTGGGAAACCTGTGGTTGGAGGGCAAGGTTGGATGGTGAAGTTGATGTGTGAGATTCATAATAATGAATTGGCCAAGTCATTAGTTGGACATCCATACGTTGGGCGATTGACTAAGGATGAAAAGACAATTATTACTGATATGACCAAGTCAATGGTGAAACCAAGAAATATTTTGCTAACGTTGAAAGAGTACAATGCCAATAGTTGTACAACAATCAAACAAATATACAATACAAGAAGTGCATTCCGTTCTTCCATTAGAGGAAGTGATACTGAAATGCAACATCTAATGAAGCTTCTTGAACGGGATCAATATATTCATTGACATAGATTAAAGGATGAAGACGTGGTATCTTTTGGTGTCACCCTGATGCAGTGAAGTTATGCAATGCATGTAATTTGATGTTTTTGATAGACAATACCTACAAAACAAACATGTACAGACTCCCACTATTTGACTTTGTTGGTGTGACACCAACGGGAATTACATTCTCTGCTGGTTTTACATATCTGGAGGGTGAATGTGTTAATAATGTGGTATGGGCTTTAGAACAGTTTCGAGGTATATTTCTAAGACATGATGCCCTCCCTGGAGTTATTGTGACTGACAGAGACCTAACATTGATGAATGCAATGAAAATTGTATTCCCTGAGTGTACAAACTTGTTGTGCAGGTTTCACATCGACAAGAATGTCAAGGCAAAATGTAAATCACTAATTGGTAAAAAAAAATGTTTGGGAGTATGTCATGGATGCCTGGGGAAGTCTGGTTGATTGTCCTTCGGAACAGCAGTTCGATGAATGCCTTAAGAAGTTTGAAATTGCTTGTTCACCTTGGCCAATGTTTGTTGACTATGTTAACGAAACATGGATAATCTCCCACAAGGAAAATTTTTTTACGACCTGGACGAATAAAGTGATGCACTTAGGAAACACAACAACAAACAAGTATGAAAATGTTCAACTATTTTTATTAAGGTTGATGAATTGATGGAATTTAATTATTGTATATGTTTATTATTTTTTGTGTATTTCAAATGTAGGGTTGAATCTGCTCATTAGGCTTTAAAAAAAGTATTACAGAATAGCCTTTGAGACTTATGTAGTGTTTGGGATGCCATGAATAACATGATCGCGCTGCAATACACTGAAATTAAAGCATCTTTTGAAACAAGTACACATGTGGTTGGACATGTTTTTAAAGTTACCTTATACAAGAGGCTTCTTGGAATGGTTTCAAGATATGCTTTAAATCAGATTGTTGTTGAGTTTGAGCATGTACATTATGCTGGCAAGAATCCTTCTTCTTGTGGTTGTTTCATGAGAACTACGCAGGTCTTCCTTGTGCATGTGAGCTATCTAAATATGTTCTTGGTAGCATCCCACTAGATTCAATCCATATGTTTTGGAGGAGACTCAGTTTTTTAGATCAAGGGTTATCTGAGCACAAAGTGACCATAAAGGAAGAGATGAAAACCATATCTAAAAGATTTGAGAAACTTGATGTTTGTGGTAAGTTTACTCTAAAGAGTAAACTTCGGGAAATTGCATACCCTGATCAAAACTCCATGTGTCCTCCTCCAACAAAGGTCAACACTAAAGGTGCACCGAAGAAACCGATGAACAGAAACCAAAGATTAACAAAGCATGATCCATCTTAGTGGGAGTATGTTGATGCTTTACATGTTTTGCAAAATAGCAATTCTTCAGTGAAGCGTAGTGCATCATCTTCTGACCAGCCCAATCCAAGAAGGATCATGCCGATGTTGGATCAATTTCAGTCATTTATACACGATTTCATTGACTATATTGTGGATGTCAAAGCTGACAGTAACTGTGGATATCAGTCGATTACTGCTTTATTAGGTATGGGTGAAGATTGTTGGTCCTTGGTGCGCAACCATTTGCTTAAAGAACTTGCAAATGGTCAGATGATTATATCGAGCTCTTCAGCGGCACAGACAAATTCGAGGAATTAAGGAGGTCCCTACTTTTTGATGGGTTATCTAAGGTATGTAATTTATGTTTTGCTTTTTAAGAAGCAACTTTAAATAAATTTGACGTGTATATTTGTTTGATTCAAGTTACTGTGGATAAGTGGATGGACATAACCGAGATAGGATATGTCATTGCATCAAGGTATAATGTAATCCTTGTATCGTTGTCCCGATAACAACGCATGATTTTCTTTCCTCTTAGAAGTCAACCACCAACAAATTGTTCTGTGCATCGCATAATTTGTGTCGATCACGTCTATGACAATCATTTTGTTTAGGTACGTTGAACATAGATACTCTTATTTTTAAATTTATGCAATCACTTGTGTCCTGTTAACATAATATTGTTTGTGCATGTACAACAGACTTATTTAAAAGATCGTTGTCCTTTACCGCCTCTAGCATTGTTATGGTCTAGGAATTGTCATGCTCAGGCAAAGCAGTGGTCAACTCCATATATTAGTAGAATGCAGCAGTACAGAAGTTTCATGATGTTGAAAAGAGACTATGTTGACATAAATGAAGACTGAACATCTAGCAGTAACTTACATTATTTTATGAGAGCATTATTTATCAAATTTGTGACGAAACTATGTTTTTTTTCAAACTATTTTTAATTAAAAAAATTGGTCAGATATCCGATGACTCAAATTGAACAAACATGTTAATCAACTAGTTGGTTTGGTTTGAGTTACACAAAAAATATTCTCCCTTATTGTCCACATAATCCTCCAATATGAAATCAGGATTATTGGATGTAGCTCTGTCACTAGCTACCACATTGGCAAGGGTAGCCATATATAGTAACTATAGATATTCCAGCCATATATAGTAACTACAGATACTCCAATATGAAATCCTCCAATAAAGGAATTCTGAAATTGAGCAAAAAAGAAGGTGATTTTTTTATTGGTGATGGTCGTGGACTTTTTACATCTAACTTTTGCTTATTTATATTGATAAGAGTATATACGAATCACTCTTGGCTCCTAATAAGAGAAGGTGATTGCAAAATCAGAGAACAAACCCTTATGTTGTGTCTTTGACCATTCTATTCCAAATAATAATAGCAATAATAAATAAAAGCCAATATTTAACCATGCTTCAAATTAAAAAGACGACACACACAACAAGAATAAACATAGAATAAAAATTATAATAATTTAACAGATACAAAATGTTTGGGAAAACCAAAATGTTGTCAAATACAAGAAAATTATAAACATCATCTACGACTGATCTGTGCGCCGTCTTCGTCGCGCCCTAACATAAACAGTCATATGGTGTGACACCCTTAGCGATCCTAATGCAGTCTTCCATGACCTTGTGTATTTTTGTGCCTGTCGTGACTATCCTTAGGTTGAGCAGATACTTCAACCTTTCCGCGATTGCTTGGCAAACCTCTTATCAAATAGAAAACAACCCAAATAGTATTACTTACCACTACATGTCTAGGTTGCTCTACATCAGAAGAGGCATGTGCCGGTGCTGCTGGTGCCATTGGGACCTCAGGATATGTGGCTCCACATATGTGTCATGTTGTGTCACAGGTGGATGTCGGGCTGGATTTGCAGGCTGTTCCGGTGTCATGAACGGATGAGAAATCATGAAGAACCAGTCCATGTAATCTGATGCACATTGTCCTGGCACAACACAAATCTGCCCTGTTGCTGCAAGATAGTCTGAGTAGTGCATCCACTTGTCGTCAATTTCTTCAAATGACAACCTGAAACCTGTAGCCTCTACAGGAATAGTCTGCACATATCCGAATTGTTGCATCACCCTCTCTAGGCGGTGTCTCACGACAACGGGCCCCCATCGTAGATGTCCGGAGAAGCATGAAATCAAATCAAACTCTCGAACTCCTCGATGCTCATCGTAGGGCATCCAACAACCATCCAGCAAACTCCCAAACTTCCGAACTCCTGAACGTTTCCTACATGTCGATGCAGGTAAGGACTTCAAAGAAGCCTTCGTAGCAATTCACCGACATGCACGTTGTGAGATGTCATCATAGTCCGGATCAGTCAAACACTCAACAACTGAGGGAAAGTGCTCATATATCCAACACTACAAAGATTAGATCAAAAGAAAACAAATGTCAAATGAACATTTTAAAAACATGGTTGTAATTAACTTATTAAAAACATATTAATTACCAGTAATAAAGTGATGTAACCAGCAAGCTGTCGGCCTTCGCTCTTACAAGCATAATTCAAATGATCATACATATGCACTAGGGCGGCAGCTCCCCATGCATAGCTTCCACTCTGACTGAAATCTCAGAAAGCGTCTAAGAAAACAACATGAACATGGGTTGCACTCTTGTTAGCAAAAAGAGTGCAACCTAACAGATGCAGAACATAGGCACGAGTTGCAACAGTCCAATGTCCGGCCTCACATCTCCTCTGATAAATATCTCATAGCCAAGATAGGCATACGTATGCCCCATGACACTTTGTTGTCTCAGCTCTAGCTTCCTCACTAGAGACTTCAAGTAACTCCACCAACATCAACACGACTTCGTCGACGTGCAGAGGCTCGAAGGTATGGAATGCGTCTATAATTGGCAGATGAAGTAGAGACGCCACATCATCCAGGGTGATGTCAGCTCCCCAACAAGAAGATGGAAACTGCTAGTTTCCTTATGCCACCTCTCCACGAAAGCGAATATAAGTTCCCGATCGCCAGTGTCTACTGAACATGTGATCAAAGGACTTAATCTTGTGACAGCGACTAGCCCTTCAATTTCTGGAGCAAGCCTCCCTAATTTTTGAACCTTCCTGCCATGGGAGGATAATTTCAATTCAGGACGTTCCTGCAAAAAAAAAAAATTAAATGATTCGACAACTAATAAACATAATAATGATAATTATGAAAAATTTAAATAATAAAAAATACTTAACAATTAAGTTAAATTTTAAATTTTAAATACCTCTCCATTCCATACGATGACTGCAACATGGTCACCATACTCCGTCAGTACTGATGGGTCACGCGACCCACCTAGAAATCCCTCAGCATCAAGACCAGCTTCTGCACCATGTGCATGTACGTCTTCAGCTACCACAGGCTCATCCTCAGCAACAGGGGCAACTTCCTGTTGCCTACGTGCGGATGCTGTAGGCCTTCGTCGCTGGGGACCATCATCTGAATCATGATGATCCTGTCTCCCCAGGACTTTGCCTATAACCTTACCTAAGGCACGACCTAACCCTCTGGTTTTAACCATGATCTGCAAATGTTGACGCACATGTATTATTTTGTCAAATTCAATATTTACTATTCAAATAAACATATGACTACATAACCCTACACCCTAAACCCTAATCCCTAAACCCTCAGCACTAACCCTAAACCCTAAACATCTACAAAATGTATAACTACGAATAACATATGACTACTAACATTTTGGTCACATCTTCATTCCATTACTAAACCACACAAATTCATGACAATATAATTAATAGGCTAAATACTTATCTAAAGTATGTGGTACACATTTAGTTTAGGTATCTCAATGAAATTCTCCATAACTACTTATAGGATAAGGAATTAAAAAGGTAAAAATATTGAGTTTATCATATCAGCTAAAATCAACTTATGCGTTTTACCTTTTGGACAGGTTAAATAAGAGAACTTCTACAAAATTCAAGCACAAAATAAATCTGACCATTTCTTTAAAGTCATTTGGCTTAAGGTATTCGATTATTCAAACATGCAACAACACCATCATATCCACTGAAGTAAAAAGTAATACAAACTAACCAAATTTCAAAGCAATATCAACTTGTTCAAAGAATTCAAACATAATACCATAGAAACCAAACTTTTGAGCATAATGAAATTTCAAAGCAATATCAACTTGTTCAAAGAATTAGAGCATAATTTGAAAGTTATTTCATTATTCATTCGTATTCTACTTCACCCTAAACACTCAACACTAACCCTAAACCCTAATAAAAATAATTTTTCAAAAATAAAATACCTATTTTACTATTTTTAATTAAAAAAGGGTCATACGGATCAAGTTGATCCGTATGAGGCTTACGGATCAACTTGATCCTCAAACCTCACACGGATCAACTAGATCCGTATGCACAAACCTAATTCTACTTCATCCGTATGCATAAACCTATTTCCTACTTCTAATGCGGATCAACTACATCCATACACAACACAAAACTAGAAACGGAAATGACAGCCACGGGGAGAAGTAGCTTACCTCGACGGTCGACGGTGGAGTAGCCAAATGTATGTCCTCAATGCTGACACCCAACGGAGGAGAAGAAGCTCCAAGGGCCAATGAAAATGACACGACTGCGCAAACGCATGGAAGAAGAATAGCGGCACAAATGGAGGGGCTGAGCTTCGAGTACGAAACGCGTGAGAAATGGAGGCAGGGTGCACACAAACATTTTAAAATTAGGCCAGGGGTATTTTTGAACTTTCAAATTAAATGCTGGGTGCACCAGCAATAATGCTAGGTGCATCTAGCTTGGCCCTTGCCTCGAATGTGGGCATTTTGGGCATCATAAAGACCACAGTCATCACTAGAAGGAATTCCCCACCGGAAAAAGAAGAATTAATTTTGAATGAAATTAATTTTGTGAAATTGATTTTGACTTACTAGTTATTCAATATAATTTTTTTGATCAAATCTAAAATTTACTCAAATTTGATTCAAATTTAAAATTAATTTTAAACTCATAATCAATTTTTAATATAAAATTACACATAAAAATTAATTTATAATCAATTTTGTACTAGAGTTAATTCTTTAACCACTACTAAAAAAAGAGATTTTTATGACGCATGTTTAAAGTCGGTTATATAAAAGCCATCGTTGTATTAGATGCGGTGGCAATTTGTAAATATCGCCCACATTTCAATGGCGGTTTTCGTGAAACTGACTTTGAAATGTGGGCAGTATTCAAAGACGGTTTCATGAAAACCGTCTTTGAAATGTCATCTTCAAGTTTATTCTGTCCTCGTGAAGCCTACGTCCTGGTTGTCATTTGCGAAAAAAGTTCATTTTTCACTGTCAGTTCTGTTTCTCTCTCACTTGTATTTGGAGTTTCCCTCTCGCCTGTCAATTACGTCTGTCTCACTCTGTCTACTCAGTTGCCCTCTCGCAATGCTGCAACTGTTGCCTTTGGCAACGTATTGTTGTGCTTCATTGGTACGTGCCCACTTCGTTTCCATTTATTGAGTTTTCCAGGGTCGCATTTGTTTCTGCTTTTGGTTTTGACCTTATATTAGTTCATGTGTTTGTTGTTGCTTTGTTGGCATGCATTGTTAGATATGGAATAAGCTTAAGTCCAATTGTGGGTATTTTTTGATTGCTTGTTGTCTGTGTAATTATCATAATATGATATATAGGCAAAAAAGTTAGAGATACATGTAAGAGAATTGTAAACTCTAGTGAAAACAGGTCAAATTGTGAATTTCTTATTTCTTGTTTGTGCCTTACTTTATCACTTGGCATATGTATTGTTGAATCCTTTTCACAATTGTACATGCATATGAAGGAGAGGTGTTACTCAACTAAAGGAGAGGTTGTCAAGTCATATTGGATATAGATGCAAGTCTGACTCCTTTAGGTTTGTTGAGTATTAGGTTCCTCTACAAATATCTAATCTGCAAATTGAACAAAATTGTTCTATTTTGCTTTCAAATGCTTCAATTCTTCACTCCTCATCAAAGGTTGATAGTGTTGAGGTAGTTCTTGATGTTCTTTTTTCCAGCCGAAAGGTTAGGTTGTACTTTCTAAATAAGTTGCATGCATTACATGATATCAAAGACAATATAAAGTTGGTTTAGGTTTAGACTCTAGCTGTTTTAAGCTACAATATTTAGTTGCACCATCTTAATTATTAGATGTTTAGTGATAAACTATTAATAATTTGTTACTAGTGAGTGAGATATTTATAATTTGGGTATGGCATCAAATATAATCAATTGGATACATGCTTCATTAATTAATAATTGATATGATTTTAAATTGAATCTATTTTTAAGTTTAAAATCTTATGTATATTGTATGATGTTGTTTTGGTGTTGCTAATTGAAAATTAAAATGAATTTGATAAACAAACATGTATTTTTTATAGTTGATTCAGTGTTCCTTTACTTTTCTTAATTAACTCCAAAGTTGTCAAATGTATGTAAATTTTCTTAAGAGATTCATTTCTTGTTGTGGTATTTGTTGACAGTGTTGTAGTCATCCCTATCTTGTTGGTCCGGAACTGCAACCTTCTCTTAACAAGTGATGAAACCCTTAATTTCCGGATCCAATTTATTATCATCAACAAACTACTGGGAAACCTATTTGGGACTCTCTGAAATTAGGGAAAATAAAAAGAAAAAAAGAAAAAATAGAAAATGAGATGGAAAGAACAATACCACAATCTTGGAAGGTTGATAAGTTGAGGATGATTCGTCACAAAGAATAGAATTTTTTTTATAAGAACCTAAGGTTTCACACAAAAACCAAGAGAAACACTCTCTTAACTATGTCTAATATGAAATTTCATCAAAAGCTGCCAACAAAGTGTTTAAGAAGTCTATTTATAACTCCTACTAATAACCTTAAATTAGGCCCAAAGCCTAATAACTTATTTAATAATTAGAAGACTTAAAAACAACGATAAAATGGTAGCAACCCATTACAAGTCCAAAAATAGGCCCAAAAATATAGTTAAAAATGAAATAAATCTTATTCTAAAAGTTGGCTAAAATAAATGAGCTTTGCTTCTTCTTCTCTTTTCTCCATGGGAGAATTTAGTCTCTTGCTAAGCTTTTCTTGAAATCTCTTACTCCTTACTCAAGTGATTGGTCCATCCATGTTGAGCCCTCCCAAGCCAAACTTTTCCTCCTTGGATAATCTTATATCAACAAGGGTCTTAAACCAATTGAGTATCTTGATTTTGATTTAAAAGCAAGTGGCAAGTTGCAACTTCTTGATTCAATGCTTGAGGAGTTGAGGAAGAATGATTTAAGGGTGCTCATTCTTAATATTGAACAATGCTAACAAAAAAAATATACAATTCAATTCTTGTTGGTCATTATTCATTGGTATATATGCAAATGCTCTAGAGACTTGTGGCATGCCACATGCCCTCATATTGGAAAAGGACAACTTCTTCCCTTATGGTTTTATCAACATAATAAAAAGGATATATTTTTTTGAGGGAGGAAAGGGAAAGATGGGGTGTTCAGTTCTACATCTTTGGTTTCTTCTTTATGTATCTGATCTTGCAAATAACCAATGCCTTAGTTTTAAAGGTGAAAGGAAGATTAAGAATTTGTGCTACTAACCGTGGAGTATGAGCTTGAATATGATGATGTCTCCAAAGAAATAAATAGTTTATTTTGTAGGAATCAATTTACTTCTAAATGATACTTATTTTTGAAATAGATATACAATGGTTGGAGTGCATTTTGTAGGAATTAGCTGTGGAGATTGGAGAACTTGAGAAGTTGAAAGACGAGCTTGAAGACAGACTGAAAAAAGTCTTTTTTATTTTTAAACTCCTCTTGAAATCTTGAACTATGGTGCTAAAAAACATTTAATTGAACTCAGGAATTACATCTTTTTATTTTTTTGCATGCATTTGATAACCATATACTCCCTCCGGTCTCAAATATAAAAAAAACACTCTTTTGTTGCTCTCAAATATAAGAAATTTTTAACTAACTCTACCTTATTTAAAGTTATTATCTCTAAGGTATTCTTTATTTAATTGAGGTGTTAGTTTCAATGACTCTTTTTTATTCCTGATAACAAGTTCCAATGAATAGTAAGTTGAGAAAAAAAATATTTTAATTAAAATTGGTGCAATTTAATGTGGTCAACTAATTTTCTTAGTTAGCATGAACCGAATTTTTTTTGTTAGATTTAACATAGGAGGGATTAAAGTTTATTGTGTATATATATACATGATTGTATCAATTAGCAGTTAGTGCTTTCCTATCCTCATTCTTTAGTATGATCTACATGGATCTGTTTCTATTATCCTTTGTTGACATTACATTTACATAAGCTTGAAATATTATTGCAGGCCAACAACTTGTTGACACGGATGCACCACCACAATGCAATAGAGTAAAGAGAGAAGTTTCATGAAGCAAGCAAATAAATTATTTCACTTTTAAAAACAAAGGTACAAAAGTTTATTTCATGCCTTAGGGTCACATCTTCATGAAAAGAAGAAAAAAATTATTTAGAGGGATATATTAGAATTAATAGTATGATGTAAACCATTTTATTATTTGTCATATTTTGTTATGAAGTTTTCTTATATTAGGAAGATGAGATGATGCAAGCCATTACTTCTTATACGATGGAACCCAATGTTGTTGATTCATGGATCAAATTTGTAGGGAGCACATGGGGTTTTCAAGCTGCACATACAAAGAAAAAGGAGGAGCAGGTCTAGTATGTCATGTAATTTAATACCAATGGACAAACAAATATGATCAAATAAATCTTGAAATATTACAATCTTCAAAGTTGTTATGCAAACCAATTTGTGGCATGGTAGTTCCTCTTATGTTCCTTAAAGTGCATGTTATCATATATTAATATTCATATTTTGTATTTTTTTATCACACATAAAAGAGTTGAACTAGAGAGACATGGTGATCATTTTGTGAATTTAGTGGTTCATCTTTTGTATTCTTACAAGGTGACAAATCATTCTAGATTAATCATTATCTTTATTATAGTGGATTTGCCTTATCTTTTCTGGACCGACTTGCTTATATGATAGGAAAATTTGGGTTTATTTGTTACTCAAATAAGAATACTTATGGAGAATTTAAGATCCAGTCAAGGGTATGGTGTCCCGCCTCTCTAAATTGTTTATTGTGTAAAATACCATGCCTCCACCTGTTAATTTATATCAGGTTAGCAATATCAGTAGCACCAGCCAATGAAGGTTTGAAATTAGTGAATCCAAGAAAAAAAAACTTGAAGAAGAATACTTAGATATTGAATATGAGGTATTTTTCTTTTCAATGTTTAATTTATATCATTATGTATAGTGAAAATCTGCCATAACTCTCATAGAAGTAAGATAGATTTATTTGTCAGATGACATAATAGGGTGAAATCCAATTGATAGCCTCATCATTATGTATAGTGTATAATTCATAGGTTAATTTTATGCCTTCAAGTTTGAATTTGGTTTTCCCTCCTATTTCCCCTTTAAAAAAAATAAAATCACAAAGAGCATAGAATAGTCAAATAATCAAATATAGTGGTGGTGAGAAAGTGCATTTTATTAATTTGCTTTTATGTTTGTTATAATAGCATATATCTAGCATCAAAAGGATATGCAAATATTTCTTCCTATCTTGTTGAACAAGGAGTACATATCAACTATGCAGGTTAGATTTTGAACTTTAAAAACCTAATCATATATAATCTTTTATTGAATATGCTTCTTTAGAGAAAAAAAATAGTGTTACATTTTAAACAAAGTTTTGGGTTATGGAGTTAATCCAAATGCCAAAAATTATTATTAACGTACACCTCTTCACATAGCTGGCCCTAAAGGTTTGTTTACAACGACCAAATTACTTCTAAAAGCAGGAGCAAGTGTTTTATCTAAGGACATGTATGTATGGTGCAAATATTGAGTTAGTAATATTGTTGTCTTATAATTCTTTATAATTGCTTGTTGTGTTCATGTTTGATCAATTGGAGCATCACTTATTATTTATAATACAATAATAATAGTTTACTGTCATGTATTGTATTTGGTTTCAATTTTTTCAGAGGTACACTATTTACTTAGTTGTGAATATTATATTAAGGCTCCTCATTCTTTTATTTACTTAATTAGTATTTCTATGCCAATATTTATGAGTTCTAATTTTTTCTACAATTAATGAGGATGTATATGTTATTTGATGGTGAAGATGTTTTGTAGCTCCCTAAATTCTTTCAGCATCTTGGATCAATCCACAAAATATGTGTGAACTTCTTGAGGATGTTAGTGGTGCTACCCTTGGAATTGTTGGTTGTGAAGTTGTAAATAGTTAGACATAAGCTTCTTGTGCAAGTCTACACATGTTAATATTATATGTAAAAATTGTATAGTATTGTTAATGTAAGGATAATATTTCCATCTAGCCCACATTAAGAGATAACATTGTGTTACAATAACCTCAAAGGTTAATCATGGAAAGTTTTAATTAGCAATATTTTTTATTTTATTTTTTGTTTGCAATGAATAAATGCTAGCGTAGTCATTTATCAAGAATTGGGAAATGATGTATGCGTTGTCTTTGATGTTCCATGCATTTTCGGCATTGGAAACAATGATCCATGCAGGTACAAAGTTTAATTAGCAAAAATAAAAATAAAAATAAAAATAAATACGACATCGGTTATGTAATGAGAATTGTCTTAGAAACTAGAGTTTTCTAAGATGGTTTTGGCGACAAAACTGTCTTAGAAAACTTAGTTTACAAGATAATTTTCACATGAAAACTGTCTTAGAAAATTTGGTATCTAAGACAGTTTTCTCGTGAAAATTGCCTTAGAAAACTATTGCTTCTTAGACGGTTTTGGCCCAAAACCTCTTTAAAATGAGACATCTAAAGGGTTTTTAAATGAAAACGGTCTTAGATACCCACATTTAAATACAATTTTCATTTAAAAACCATCTTTAAATTCTGTCTTTTTAATTTTCTTTAAAATAAAAGCTAAATATACAAAGATAACTTGCATTCAAACTGATGTTGAATATGATCTTTTAAGATAATTTTTTAACCGTCGTGAAAAGTGTTGAATTTTTACAATATCTATTACAAAGACGTTAAAAATCATTGTCAAAGGAGTAATAACCGTCATAAAAATTATGTCTTGTAGTAGTGAACATGACGAAATCATAAGATATAAGAAAGTTCCAATGTAATTTCTCATTAATGGGAGAGGAAGAATATTGATGTAAGATTACTCTAAAATAATAGTAAAAAAAAGATTACTCTTGTTCACCCCCCCCCCCCCCCCAAAAGAAAAATCTAAAGCCACCCATATAGTACATAAGTAGTACAGAAAAGGAGCTAATCGGACCTCTTGTTTGGGTTGAAAAACAACTAAGGGTCAAAATTTAAACAACGAAAAAGACAAAACAGGTGTAAATTCCAATGAAGTATATAAGCTCCTTGTCCTTTCTCATATTTGCATGCACCATTGTCCCATATGAGACCCCTCTTTACCAACCCAACAAATAAATTAACAAGAAGCATAAATTCGGTCCAGAAGTCAACTTGTGTGTCAAGTAAAACTCAGAGTGCTACTCTGGCATTGCTCATATTTTAAAAAAGACAAAAATACCCTGACATTGTTGAGTTGGGAAACTAGTTTATCTACATGCACAAGTCAACAATGTTTCCTTTCCTAACAACACAACATTCAAATCACAAAAGAACTTAACACTCCACAATATATATATCTCTCTCTACCTGCACATCAAAAAACATTGACTAAGTAAACTCTTCTAATTAAGTTCAAGGTCTTCAACAACATTCCACAATACAACAACCATGTTCATAATCATGCTTTTGTTGCTCTCTAACTTGATGATCCAACCACAAAGTGGTGCAAGCACTGTAGTTGATCCTAACACTTTCTCCTTTGTTACTTTCACTCCCGAGAGTTGCACCAATGGTGAGTTGCTTTGCATGGGTTCAGCCACCGCTGGAAATGGGTATTTGAGTCTCACCCCAGAGCCACAACAAAGTGGCAATTTAAGTTTATCATTGTCTAACACAACAAACAGTGTTGGAAGGGTTTTGTACCCTCATCCTGTGAAGGTTTGGCCTGCCATTATCTCCACCACATTCACTGTTAGGATCACTCCCTTTTCGGAAAATTCAACCAACGCTGGTGATGGAATGGCATTAGTGTTTGCACAAGATAATAGGCCCTCACCAAATGGCTCTTATCTTGGCATGTTTGATCAGTCTACACAAGGTAAACATAGTATATTTATTTGTTGTATGAAATATCTTGTTTCAAAGTTTTCTGTTTCTGGCCACATATCACCCAATGTATTGGATAAGTCAAAAGATTTTTTTTTTATCAGAATCTTGATGGGTGATGCAAGTAATACCCATTTCATGCGGCCACACATCATACAACTCAAAGAATAGGAGAGGAGTTCCATAGAAAACACTCATTGATTATAATTGATAAAAGATCATGAATGTGTTACAACTTCTAAGCAAGATATGATTAACTAATATCTCTAAAATAAGGGACATGATTTAAAAGAAAAAAAACAAATTACTGGTTTTGTCTAAAAAATTAGAAGAGTTGGAAAAGAAGATGATTAACTAACACATGTTTTTATTGTTTTATTATATAAAAAGGAAACGAGGTAAAAATTGTGTAGGCTTGTGTTTTTTCTTGGTGTGTAACACTATTTCTGGATTTTGAGTTTGGTTTTTTTTTTTGGTCTGCTGGATTTGGAATTTGTGAGTTGTACATATATTGCAACTGCACACATAAGCTCAAATGATTAAACAAGAGCATTCCGAAAACCAACTAAAAGCATAGCGTAAGCTTCTTTTTTTTTTTCCAAATCTAAAATTTCAACTAGTACTCATGACCAAAAATAAGATTTGTTTTAACATTTTGAATTGGTTTGTTTCAATGTGTTTAATACTTCAGCAAGATGCATACTATCCCTATGGTTCTGTGAATGAAATTAACTTAGGTTGTCATGACCCCGAGACTCTTCATTCATTAATGTTGCTGGAAACAAAACAAAACATTTTAGTCTAATGTCTAAACTGAAAATGATGTTGTGTAGGAGGCGGTTTTCAAAAAATAGCTCTGGAGATGGACACTTTCATGAATGAATTTGATCTAGATGGAAACCACATTGGAATAGTCACAACAAGCATAACAAATCCACTTGCATCTGAGAGTCTCAATAGCTCTGGCATTGACCTCAAAAGTGGAAGAGACATTGAGGTCAGAGTTGACTATGATGGATGGAGTAAAATGATTTTTGTCTCTGTGGGATACACTGAGAGCCAATTGAAGAGTGTCCTTAACCATTCAATTAACCTACCTGACATAGTTCCAAGCTCCATTTATGTAGGATTCACAGCCTCCACAGGCAACAACACTTTTCCTGAAAGCCACCAAGTCCTCAATTGGGTATTCACATCAGTGCCACTGCCTATTCTTTCTGTTGAACTCACTAAAGTTGGCACCATCAAGACCATATTGGTAGTTGTCATGGTATGCTTATTTCCTTGCATTTGGATAGCTGCTTCTTTGAGGAGAACATATGTAAGGGCTAAAAAGAAAGGGGATATAGAAAGCCTAACAAAGAAGGCTGCTGATATCCCCAAGGTGTTCACTTACAAGCAACTATCAAGGGCAACATGCAAATTCAGCCAGGAAAATCTTTTGGGAAAAGGTGCATTTGGTAGTGTTTATAGAGGCATCATATTGGACTCTGGAAAAACTGTAGCAGTAAAGAAGATTTCAGCAACTTCTAAGCAAGGTATGTTTTGGTAAATACCACACCTCAAGAAAAGATACTAATAACTGCAATAGATAATGTTGCCATTTAAAAGACTGAGAAAGTGTTCTAGTGATGTGTCATTATTTAAGGTTGGAGGGCAAGTGTGAGTAAGAATTCCCATATAGGTTAGGAATGGTCAAATTGAGCAACATATAAATGATAGGGGCCTACAAACTGTCTTTAGCCCTTAAGATTTTGGGTTGAAAGTGATGTCAAGTTCATTTGTGTGACTGGCTCGTGGTTCATTGATAGGGATCTCCCTTTGAATTTGGAACAAGTGACTTGAATCCATTTTGGCCAACTAGCCAAAAACTATATGCATGGATATGGATTCCATGATTTTGAACCTACTTAAAGTAGTTGCACCTTATTTATTACACCTTCCATAATCTCCCTAAGATTTTGGTTTTCTTCTATTCTTGACCATTTTGTTTTCCCTTGTTTCTTTGGTTGTGTATACAGGTGAAAGAGAGTTCTTAGCTGAAATATGTACCATAGGGCGTCTTAGGCACAAAAACTTAGTGAAGCTCCAAGGCTGGTGCAGCGAAGGTGAGAATCTTCTCTTGGTTTATGATTACATGCAAAATGGAAGCCTTGATCACTTCATAGGCAAGGGCAGTCTGAACTGGCAAACCAGGCACAAGATATTGACAGGATTGGCATCAGCATTACTTTACCTTCATGAAGAGTGTGGAAACCCTTTTGTTCACAGAGATGTTAAGCCTAACAACGTCATGCTGGACTCTAATCACAATGCTCATTTAGGAGATTTTGGACTAGCAAGGTTACTCAAAAATGAAGGTTCAGTGACTACAAATCTAAATGGAACTCTAGGATATTTGGCTCCTGAACTAAGCTTTACCGGGAGAGCTACACCGGAATCAGATGTGTATAGCTTTGGCATGGTAGTTCTTGAAGTCATATGTGGGAAAAGGTTAAACTGGCTTAAGCAAGGGAATAGTTTTGTAGATTCCGTATGGAATTTGCATGCTCAAAATGCGTTGCTTGAGTGTGTTGACCAACGACTAGAGAACAAATTCGATGAGGAAGAAGCAAAAAGGGCATTGATGGTTGGTTTGGCTTGTTTGCATCCTGATTCCATGTTCAGGCCAAGGATGAGAAAAGCGGTGAACATTTTTCAGAGCCCAAATGAACCTTTAATGGAATTACCTGGAGTGAGGCCTACTGGAGTTTATGTATCAGTTTCTTCTAGTTCATCATCAGCCTCCAACTCTAGCTCTAGAGGTGAGTTACAGATCCAATTATCCAGAAAATCATCGGATGGAAAATTCAATTATGTGTGAAGTATGATCAGCAGTAACATCATTTGCAACTACATGCCAGTGATCATTGTCTATGATTACTTACCAGCAAGGTTTTTGGAGCCTCTGCGAACGAAATTTCAGCTGCATTTGTCCACAATTTTCCAGATTATCAAAGATCGCGACGAAACCACAACCTCGAGTGTGACTGCCATTCACCACCAAGTAGTAAATTGGGGAAGATAATTATCATTTTTATTTCCTAAATTCAATTTGAATACATTGACTATTCTATTAAAGACAAAACAAGATTCTTTGGAAAGAATTACAAGTAGGAAAAATATTTTCATAGAAACAAATTTGAATTGTGTATAATCTGCATTTGCATTGACATCCATGTCTATGTATGAGGCATCTTGAGTTTGAGTTTTTACTTGATGTATAAAGTTGACAGAGTTTTTACTTGATTACTTTTAGTGCTCAAAATTTCACTAAAATCTAATGTTATACCCCTTCATTCTGATTCAATTTTATTTACTTCCTAGCTTTTCTCTTCCTATATGCTTATATGATTTTATACATTGCACGTGGGCAACACAATATCAAGGAGTTGCAGTACAAAGCAAGTCAGAATTTAGACGCATTTGGGGGGGGTCAATTTTCTCTTGCAACATTATGCTTTCAATAAACCTATAAGGCTAAAAATGGTCATGCAGAGACTTGTCCTCAAGTTACAACCTTGTATGTAACTTGTAAACAAGAAATAAGAAAATAGCATAATGATAAATTAACAAAGGAAATAGAGGATCAAGGTAATGATAAAACATCAAATCAAATAAATGCGGAAGCATGTTTGGTACTTGACATTGAACAAGGCTATAAATGATTATTGCTTTCTTTGTGGGTCAGGGTAGTTCTTTCATATATTACTTGGATGAAGCATTGAACAAGGCTATAAATGGTCATTGCTTGCTTTGTGAGTTAGAGACTCATGGTAGCATTTTCATATAGTACTTGTCTGAGCATTTTGCAGGTGTTATTTCAAAGAAACAATAGCATATTTTTGTCAGTTACTTTTAGAAATTTTTTGCAAACTAAGTGATTAAGTCTCTAAATTTAAGCATTACCAAATACTCATAAACTAGTACTTAATGTGTCAAATATGTATAAAGTAATTTGTGTCAATAGTTATCTTCAAGCCTTAATAAGATGGAGATCACCAAGATGCTGGTCCCCATGCTAAGAAGCCTATGCATAGCATCACCAATGGTCCTAGAAAGTTTGGTCAGTGTATTGATATCAAATCTTTTAATCAATGACTTCAACCACATGAAGCAGTTTCAAAATCGTAGTCATGAAGTTACCTCCTCAACAGCCGCCAGTGTGTTAACTCATTCTTTCAAAGATGCTTCCGGTTTGGTAGATTAGGAATCACCTGCTTAAAATGATGCATTCAGTTTGCCTATTGATCAGTTCTAGTTTTTCATAACAACAAAATTTATGCAGCATATTAAACCTTAACATACACTAGTTTGTTCTTTGTAACTTAGGCATTCGGGTATCACTTCTCTTTAGTGTATTGGTTCCAATTTTTAAGTTTAATTTGAGAATAACAAACAAGAGGTGGTATTTAACTATAGAACCATGCAAAGTACAAATTTCTGGCAACAAATGAGATACAAAGCAGGTTATGTGACAGCTGATACCAATTCCCAGTTTCGCACAAATTAAATCACTAGTTTCAAAAGATAAGCGGCCTCACAGACAAAACTATAACAAACAATGCTCATTCATCTTTTAATACATCATTTAGAGTTCCAATCCAATTTGCAATTTATCATAGCAGAGAAACTATGCAAAGAACAATTTGAGCTAACCGTATTTATGTAAAAGTGTCCGGTGTATTTGACAAGACAATTAGATATCTTTTAATTTATTAGTTTTAAAATAAATATTATATTTGATTAAAATTATAAAATTTATTAATAATGGTTTAAAAATCATGAATGAAAGAGAAAAAATGGAAAATATATGGTCTCAAATTCTTACTTTTAATTTTCTTTATACGAGATTGAAATTGAAAAGAAATAAAGTTTCATAGGATTTGACATTTTTTAGTCAACATTAATATAAGAGAGCACATTTTGTAAATCAATCTATTTGTTAGGGAATGTAAATCTAATTTATTTTGTTAGTAAATTATTTTTTGTACATATTAAGTGGTTACCAAAATACGAAAAAAACCATAATATATACAAATAAACTCTCAAATATTTTAAGTAGAAAATAACAATTTGAGAGCTTTATCGATCATTAATTATTCTCGTTAAGAAATTCGAACATTTATATAGTAATAATATTCTTTATTTTTTTTCATCATTGGATTCCTATCTAACTATACATGACATGAAGAATAAGAAAAAAAGGATTATAGGTTTTTCTTGCTTGCGCTGGATTTTGAAATATTTTTAAAATTTTCTCTATCTTAACATCTTTAACCAGTGAATAAAAAAATAAACATATCAAATTATCAAAGGAAATGTCCTCTCAATGCTATGAGAGTCACATCGAATATGAATTTAACGGTTTCATGACATTTCATGATATTTTAAATCTAGTTTACGTTCCACAAACAATCCAACCCTTGAATATTTTTAGTAAAGTTCTTATTTTTCAACCACTTTTTTTATTCATAAAATTTAATTCCGAGATCTTATAAAAAAATCGAGCCTATCACTCATACCATCAATCACCCAACGAGGTACAAAAATCAACATGTGTAGTTTTAAACAACCCCATAATGTTACTCTAAAAAAAAAAAAAACTACTCCTATAATGTTTGAGTACGAATTGGTTCTGACTTCTGAACCTAACACTATAAATTAAAGAATTTGTGCAATTAAAATCAGCATAGAACATCACGTGGTATTTATCCATGGTCAGGTAAATTAAAAAAAAATAATTCAAAAGAAGAGAACTACAAACCGACAAGCTAGAGGGGTGGCAAACAGAAGCCAAGAAACGCCACCGAAAGTCCAAAACAGACAAAGTGCGGAAAACTGTTGACAGCACTCTCTAGAGGTGACGTGTTTGCAAGCAATTGCCACTGTGTTGTTTCGTTTCGTGTTCATAGCCTAAGCAAAGCAAAGATACCAAATCAAAATCAGAATCAGAATAAGAAGAAGTCAAGAAGATGGGAATGGCTGTGGCGAGTGATGATTTGCTGAGCGAGAAAGCTGCGGCGATGAGAGCGTCTCTGGAGAGAAGCCAGGCCATCACGGACGACGTCGTTTCGATTCTCGGCTCCTTCGATCACCGCCTCTCCGCCCTCGAAACCGCCATGCGCCCCACCCAGGTCGCTCTCTCCACTCAAAATCGGTTCTTTTGAATTGGGTCTTTGCTAGTTTTCGAAAAAAAAAAAGCTGTTCTTTATTGTGATTTTGACCGTGACGTCAACATTTTTTGACTCTTCGTGACTGAAATTGTTGCTGCATCGGCGCATTTGTCTGCGATTTCTTGCAATATCAAAGATCGCGACGAAATTGTGACTGCAGTCACGAACGGAGACCTTATTTGAGGTCTCTGCTACTGTAGTTGTGGCTGCATTTGTCTGCAATTTCCTGAAATATCAAATATTGTGATGAAAACCGCTACTGCAGCCACGAAAAAAGACCTTACTTGTGGTCTTGGCGACCGCAATTGTGGCCACATTTGTATGCAATTTCCCACAGTATCAAGGATTATGGACTTTATTTCTTGCTTAACTTTTAAGGGACATCTGGGTTTTGCTTTTGCTTCTTTTTCAAGGTACTCACATGTGGTGACTGCTGAATGTGTGGTTTTCTTTTTCTTTTTCTTCTTCTGGTTTGGTTTTGCAGATCAGAACGCATTCTATTCGGAAAGCCCATGAGAATATTGATAGGACTTTGAAGTCTGCAGAGGCCATATTGGCTCACTTTGATCAATATTATCAGGTTCGTTCTTGTGGTGGTTACCATTGTTCGCTGTTTGATTTTTGAATCACTTCATGACCTGCTTCACTCTAAACTGATTTTTTCTTTCTTCTTCTTCTTTTTTTTTTGAAAGATTGTTCCATCCTTTGTTATGGGTATATAAGGCTTTAGAATTTGCTTTTACGTGGCAATGCTTTGTCATGGTCCTCTGCATAATGCTAATGCTTTGTTAATGAAATGCAAGTGTTTCAGAATGAAATCTGACACTGGCATCTGTATCATACAAATTTCTTAAAAAAAAAAAAAGAGAAAATTCCTAGAGAAGTTAGATGAAGAGGAAGAATAAAACTGGTGAACAAGGGTTCTCAATAGCCTAACATAACCCTCCTCTTTCATTTGAACTTGGAACTGATTATGTCAAGATTTGCTAAAAAGCATGACAATGGCAATTACTGCAAATAAATATGATTATATTAAATACAGTGATACAATTCTTGATCCTGATTTTCATAATTACATCATACAGTGAACCTAGACAAAAATTTCCAAACCCATCTTTTGGCTTCTATGCCGATCTATCTAAGTTTTATGGGGAAATGCCCTGTCCCAGATAGAGCCTCTTTTAATGCCTCGTAACAATCATAAATTAGGTGGAAAATGTCTTGAATGAAAATGAAACCATACTGACTAGATGCTAAGAAATATTATAGTGTTTGTTTTATTTATTTTATTTTGCTTCTTGTTGACCATATGCTTGTTTACTTCTTTATATCATTATTTCATTATTCTTTTAGTCCTATTTGATGTGTTAAAGTACTACCCTAGCCCTTAGGTACTATGAAATGAGTTTCTTTCTTTATATTTCTTCTGCTTCTGCTTTACCAACTTAAGGAATTTTACTTTCATTGCCATAAATGTGGTGCAGATATATCGTAGTCATATGATTTGTTTCATTGTGTGTGTGTATATATACATATATATATATATATATATATATATATATATATATATATATATATATTTATTTATATGGTGGTGTTCCCATTGATCTAATATACAGGCAGAAGCAAAAATAGTTAAAGGACCACATGAAGATGTGAAGAACTATCTTGAAGCAATTGATCAGCTGAGAAGAAACATTAGATTTTTTGGCAATAAGAAGGGTTTTAAGAATGATGATGGTGTTGTCATCCGTGCCAACAATTTGATAAGCGAAGCTATTTCTAAACTAGAAGATGAATTTAAGCGGCTATTATCGTCTTACAGGTTTGTATTTAATGTTGTTGATTTTTGACATGTCCAACCAAAAGTTCATTTTCTTGCATGAACTTAATCACTGTTCTTTGTCTCAGGTAAATGTCATTTCATTAGATAAATCAATCTTTAAAGCAAAAATGAAGCAGCAGCCTGGTAATGGTCAGGTCCTTTAACTTCTAGCTGCTAACATATAAGACACTTTTCTCATCATTATTTATTTATATATAATATGAATTTGGTTTTGAACCAAGCCCAATATCATCATATGATCCATGTAGATGATCCCATCTAGTGGGAGAAGACTATTATTGTTGTTGTATAATATGAATGGGATAGGTCTTATAAATAGTATTAATAATATTTGAAATGTAAATATTATAAGAAATTTGAAATGAATGCAATCCATTTTGAAGTTTATGTTGATGTTGCCTCTTGTATCATCCATCTGGTTGTTATACTTAAAAAGGTTTGGTATTTTTGTTGTAGTAGATCTTATGCTTTATAACTTTCAAAGGTTTATTGATTGTCCATGATTCTAGGGTTGGTAACAGCTCAATGGCGTCCTTGATAATATTAATCATAGAAATATCTTCAAATTATGTAGGAAATGGTTTACCTGTCATAGAAGCATAATGTTATGCTTGAGGAACATTTGGCGTTCTGCATGACAAAATGGTTTAGTTTTTTTTTCATTGGTGAAAGTTATATTTATGTTATTCTGCACCATCTCTTATCTGTGTGATTACAGCAAACCTGTGGAACCTGAGCGCCTCTTTGGTTCTCTTCCAAACTCAATGCGACCTTCATCAGCATCACCAGGTCGTGATGGTGATCCTAATGGAAAGAATCATTCTTCTAATGTCCATTATGAGCTACATAAAAATAATGTCGATGCTCTTATATACACACCTCCTATTCTTATTCCACCAAGAATTTTGCCACTGCTCAATAATTTAACCCAGCAAATGGTTCAAGCTGGTCACCAACAACAGTTGCTCAAAACATACAGGTAAATCTCCTTCTCTTGACTGTTTTATTTTAAAAGGAAAAGGAAATTGCCTTACTATAGCCCTCTCTATATGCATATTGCATTAGTAGTCTGAACTGAAAAGTATATTTTCTTTTGAAGCTTTTTATCATGTTCAATCCTGTTAGAAGTGTAGAAAATGATTAAGGATATTTTTGTCAATGAAACTTTGGCCTTAAGTAAGTTGGGATTGATTGACAACTCAATTGTGTCATATAGATATAGCAGTGGGCTAGAGGTAGTACATTTTTCAATCTGCATTATTTTAGGCAATTTCTGGTAGGGAAGGTTTATATTCCTTTCCAGTATGATTGGTGCTTCTTTGTGAGTTTTATATCTGTAAAGTATGTTAGGTGGCGCTTGGTTTGAGTCCTTGTTTTCAATTTTCATTTTCTGTTTTCATTTTCTGAAAACAATTTTTATTTTCAATTTTTTTAGATTTAGAGAATATGTTTGGTTAAGATTTTTATTTTCTCTTTTCAAAAAATCAAAATACCGAATCTTCTCCACCCAGAGTATTTCTAAGCACAAAGGAAAAGAAAACCCTTCTCAGCGCAATCACCAAAAAACCCACCCTCATCAATCGTCATCCACTATCCACACCTTAATCAAATCCCATACTTTTTTCAAGGAACAGATAGTGGGTCTCGTGAAGTTGAAGACCAGGGTCTTTATTGGTGTTCTTGAAGAAAATATGACCACAGAGATGTCGTTAATCTTGTGCAAGACTGTCCGGTTGGAGTCTTGATCTGCCTTCCCATGTGAGCGAAACTGGTCTCTTAACCAAGTTTGAGTGAAGGGGTTGAAGATTGGGGGAAACAGGTTTGGGCGGTGATGACAAGCAGAATGAAGCTGTTGGTGACGGAAAGGGACGTGATGGAGAGAGGTTGCGAGAGAAAAAGGAGATGAAGAAGCAACGGATGTTCTGTCTGGAGACGATGAGTAGAAAGGCTTCAAGGAAGAAAAAAAGAAGAAAGAACGCTCTTGTGATTATATTTACAACATGTGCCACTGATTTTCATTTTATTTGAAAACGTTGAAAATGGTTTTTATCATTTTCAATTTTGTTCCACTTTTTGAAAATATTTTCACAAAAAATGTTTTCTAAATTGAACCAAACATATTTTTAACTTTGCTTTCTGTTCTCACTAAAAATGAAAACAGAAAATGCACAGACTAAGTGCCCCCTTACTGTTTCTGTGTGTTGTACCACGCACCTAAAACCTTTATTTATAATATGCAATGATACATAATTAGGGAAACCAAATAATGAATAATAATGGAGAAATCCCTAATTTTAGCTACACAACCAAATCATATAAAAATCGTATATTTACACTCCCCCTCAAGCTGGAGCATAGATGTCATATGATCCAAGCTTGTTACAAATATTGTCAACTCGAGTGCCAAAATTTTGTGAGCATGTCTGCTAGTTGGTCTTTGGAGCTGACAAAATCAGTGGTGATTTCTGCTGAAAGTACCTTCTCTCGCACAAAGTGACAATCAATCTCTGTGTTTTGTCCGCTCATGAAAGACCGGGTTTGAAGCAATGTGGATAGCAGCTTCATTGTCACATATTAGTCCAGCATCCTGAACATCTCCAAATTTTATCTGTTGGAGAAGTTGCCTAAGCCATGTGATCTCACATGCCGCTGCTGCCATGGCATGATACTTCTGTGTGGTTTGGTGAGGTTGCTGTATGGTTCGTTTGTGTGATCTACAGCTAGTTGGGTTGCAGTATTGCAACATGCAGCAGGGGAAGCTATAATCTGTTCTGTTGTGGTGCAGCTTAAAAAAAGTTGCATGTGGTTGGTATTATACATTGTGCTGCAACTTAAAGGAGGCCGTGGATGTTATCAAGTCCAATATTAGGTCTCTGTCTTCTTTGATTGATGGGTTATGCTATATGTTTCTTTTCTTCCTATTCTGTTTAGGGTTTTGTATGTGTTACAAAAGTTAGGATTTTTTTGGATATTTTTTATTCTGTTAGGATAAGAATAAGAGTTGTCTTCGCTTTTATTTTTCCAGTTTCCCTTGATGATCTGAGGAGTTGACTCAAGATGTTTCTAGAGACATCTGCTGTCCTCCCTGTGTATTTACAGCCGTAATTTCCTGCTGAGAGTAATAAATGAAAAAAACTGCAGTTGAATAACTTTTAACCGATTCAATTAACACTAACTATAGACTGCAGTTGAATGACTGCAGGTCTATACTACACTACCCTTACTACACTCAGGTTAATATTCACGAAGTTAAACTAAAATTTTTCTAGACTGGGCACAAACTGTGAAGCTTATAAATTATAATAGGGTAAAAAGGCAAGCTTGGACTCCTTAAAGAGACAAAAAAGAAAAAAAAACAGAAAAATGATGCAGATTTGTGTGAAACCGTGTTTACTGTAATGTTGTGTATGATCACACAACCTTTATTTAGTAATGACTAAATATAATAATGAGTAATAATGACTAAATCACTAATTTCTATCTAATCATAATAACAGAGTAATATGTAATCTTAACACTCCCCCTCAAGCTCGAGCATATATGTCTTATGAATTGAGCTTGTTACAAATGTGGTCAACCCAATAGAAACTAAAGGCAGTTCGGGTTGTGTGGTTGCCCCGGATAAACATGGCTCAGCGGTAGCCAACAAAGGCTTGCAGTGACGATAGAGATTCATGTAACGCTCACCGGAGATGTGTCAAGCGTCATGTGCGTGAACTTCACGTGCCAGGGCCCTGCATGGGGCCACATGCGGCGGCAGCGTTTTGAGTTGACTGCGCACAGGGATGGTGTGGTGGTCTTTGGCGATGGTGAAGGGCATTGTTCACTCGTGAAAAAAGCAAAAAGATCCACCAGGGAGGCCTTGAGGTGGAGGGAGAGAAGATCAGTGTGATGCTAGTCGAAGATGCGTCACACGTCGTGTGTGTGAACTTCACGCGCCATGGCCCTGCATGAGGTCGCGTGCAGCGGTGTTTTGAGTTGGTTGCACACGTGGACAGTATGACGGTCATCGGCGATGGGCGACAGTGGTTGAAGGTAAGCTTCGACGAAAAGGATTAGAAAATTTGCCAAACAAGGGCAGTCACGGGGGTACTGTTCACCGCGAAGACGGGCTCTGCGAAAAAGAGAAAACAAAGGAAAACAAGGATACAAAGGAACACCCCCTAAAACAGCGCGAATTGGGCCCAAACTCTAGGGTTATGGTCCCACAAAAGGGGCGATGCAAAGCGCGACCTGAATGAACGCGGCCACACACTGTTTAGCTTTCTGGAAAAGAGGTGCATGGGAGCACATGTCAAGTCCGATGGTGAGGTGCCGACACGGTCTGTGTAGCTCGGCGGATGGCGCACCGAACGAGGTAGGTGACAGTCGAAGGGTCGTTGGAAAAGTTTCCGACAACCGGTGATTGTGGTTAGAGAAGGCAATGTAAAACGGGAAAAAGCTCTGTCGGGAAGCGAAAACAGGTTGTTGGATAAGAGGGCAAAGCAGAAAGGTTCACTAGTGACAGTAGGTCCGCGGTGGAGTACAATTTTCGTTATTCCTCTATCAAGAATAACCTAAGCTCTAACTACCGTATAGCGTTTTACTATGTAATGTTGTGTGTCGTGTATGACTACACAACCTTTATTTATAATGAGTAAATAGGATCAATATTGATTACATAGGTTCAATCTAATAATGAGTAATAATGACTAAATCACTAATTACTATCTAATTGTAATAACAAAATATGTAATCTTAACTATTTGCAACATGGTCTAGAAAATTCCGTTGTTTGGTTGATTAATTCTATGGAACAAACAATTGGTAAGCCGTTTATATTTGTTTTGACAGCTAAGTGTAGGACTGTCAGCATCATCTCTGACTTGGAAAAAAATTCATGAGACTTGTTGTGTATAATTCTCAGAAAATTGTTTTCTGCAGAAAAAAGTTGTAAGAATCTGTCTTTTGATACTTCCTTACTGGTGTTTTATTCAGAGTGTAGCTGTTGGTAACTTTCTTGCTGCATTTATGGGTTGTTTGTGTAGCAATCAAAGAAGAGTTATGCATATGTTATTAGAATGTCAATTTCCACCATTACTTTGTTCATATTTCTACTTTTATTGGATGGACAAGTATACTTGTTCCCCTGCATAACGATACGATATGTGTAATTATTTATTTTATGTCCACATGCTAAAGACAATTACAGTCATCTATGAATTGTATGCCTCCTATCTCCTGTTTGAAGTGTGTTAAACGTTATCACTGTAACTAATATTACTATTGCTATGATCATGATTTTCATCTTTATTATTGTTCAGAGATACCCGTTCTAAAGTATTGGAAGAAAGCCTTCAAAAGCTTGGTGTTGAGAAACTCAGCAAAGATGATGTTCAAAAGCTACAATGGGAGGTTTTGGAAGCCAAAATTGGAAACTGGATTCATTTCATGCGTATTGCTGTAAGACCACTGTCGAATTTGTTTACATATTTTTTATTTTTTTTTTCATGTAAATATGCTATTGTACTTGAACAGGTCAAATTGTTGTTTGCTGCTGAACGGAAAGTTTGTGATCAGATATTTGAAGGATTTGACTCACTTAGTGATCAGTGTTTTGCTGAAGTAACTACAAACAGTATTTCCATGCTACTTAGTTTTGGAGAAGCAATTGCCAAAAGCAAGAGATCACCTGAAAAGTTATTTGTACTTTTGGACATGTACGAAATATTGCAAGAGATTCATGCAGAGGTATTAGCTTTTAACATCCAAATTCTTGAATCTTTTTGTTTACTTTTTGCAACATATATGGACTGAAAATTGAGAATTCTATAACTTAGATCATTCAGAATGTCTGGACTATCTTACTTTGTTACTATGTTATGCTATATTATGAAGTTGGAATGAATGTTATTATTTTATGATATTATATTTGGTTTGGATACTATGATTATGTATTTTTAATATTATTATGGTACAAGGTAAACTCATATAACTGAATATAAAAAAGCCTATTTTAAGTATACACGGAAAGCCTTTGACATATGGCTTTAGTGGATGAAAAGTTAGTTTATGATTGTTAAAAGTCGTTATTTAGAATAAAAGGGTTTTAGTATGTATATGGGCATGACCATTTGCTTTTATATACTTAACCATAGTAATACAAATGTGGGTAGCTACACATTGTAGTGTACCCAATTATAGTGTACTCATATGTCTCGCTTTTTTCTACAATAATCAATCAAAGCATTATACTTTTCTCCTCATTAGAGTGGGGGTCTCTTGCTAGTTATTACTCCCAACAGTTTTTCATTCAACCTGTGATAGAATTTCACATTAGCCATGGCAGTAATGATGTCACAAGTTCAAGATGTCTGATATATATGGGGTGTTTAGGATATGCAATGTAGGTTTTAGTGGCTGTTTTGCATGTGGTTAATAAGCAAATTGGAGGCATATTTCCATTGTTGTAACTTATTATCAACTTTTACTCCGGATAATTTGCAGATTGAAATACTCTTTAAAGGCAGAGCTTGCACTAAAATAAGAGAAGCTGTAATGGGTTTGACAAAACAGCTTGCACAAACAGCCCAGGAGACCTTTGGAGATTTTGAAGAAGCAGTTGAGAAAGATGCTACAAAGACTGCAGTAACTGATGGAACTGTCCATCCTTTGACAAGCTATGTGATTAACTATGTGAAGTTTTTATTTGAGTAAGTTCATTTCTGCTGTATTCTGCTTCAAATTCTCGAGCGCACTCATGAAGTTATGTCTAGCATTGTATATTGTTTTAATTGGTGAGAAAGCTGCGTCTTTATTTATCTAGGAGGTGTAGAATTTTAGGTTTTCTTATTTATTTTATGGGTACAGCTTCTTTCTTTAATTTCTTTTGCCAATTATCTTCACTTGTTTGTATTTATTTGTTTAGAAGGTATACTAAAAATTAGTTATAGACTTGTGGGAGTTGGTTCATGAGTCCTAAAACTCTTGCGAGGAAACTAATGTTACTTGGCTAGAGCAAAATAGAATTTGGAGGTATATAAAGGTGATGTGTTTTGGTAGTTGGTACAGGTTTGGATAAACATTTAGCTTGCATGTGCAAGAAAGATGATTCCTAGAATGTGTATCGTCAATAATGTATATGTATGGTCTCCTACAAAGAATAAGCAGGGAGCTGCTGAATATTGCATAATATTTCCCAATGCCGATAAGATCAATTGTGACTGTAAAGGGTACTGTGCTGCAGCATGCCTTTACTTTTACAAATTTTGTCTTCAACTTTGTCAGATCTTTACCAAATCATCCTGTTGATTATTCTATTGTACGAATTTCAAAATTCCAACTCTTTTTGAACTGAATTATATTTTCCATATCTATTGATGTTTCAATGAAAGAATTGGGAAGTCTCATGCATTAATTCTAAATCAAGTGAAATTACTTATCAACCATTCAATTTCTCTCTTTTTATGCAAGGATAATGCTTAAAACTTGTGCACTTTCTCCTTTATTTGTGTTTGTAAATTGTGCCTCTATTTATTTGAGATCTTGACATATTTAACCATACCAAAATTCATTAAATATTTGCAGCTATCGATCTACTTTACACCAACTTTTTCAAGGAATTGAAGGTGAAGGTGATTCTTCACAGCTAGCATCTGTGACAATGCGGATATTGCAAGCTCTTCAAACCAATTTAGATGGGAAATCAAAACAGTATAGAGACCCTGCTTTGACACATCTATTTCTCATGAACAATATTCATTATATTGTCAGATCAGTTAGGAGGTATTTCATTCACATGTCGCGGTTTTAATTTCTCTGAAATGTGAAGTTTACTGTATTCTCTGCTAGTTCAAATTTATTGTTCTCCTAATCTTCTTCTACTTTAGGTCTGAAGCAAAGGACTTGTTGGGGGATGATTGGATACAACGGCATAGGAAGATTGTGCAACAGCATGCCAATCAATACAAAAGAAATGCTTGGGCAAAGGTGCGTTTCCTATTGATTTTTATGACTACTATGTATGCCTTGCAGCTTTCTTGGATGTTTAGTTTTTTTGTTAGAACTGAAGATTATTAAGAAATGCAAATGGTTATGATTCATATTTTAGTAGATTGAGATAAAATTGCCTAGTGTTTGCTTCCATGTGAAGTGGATCTTTATGAATTTTGTTGCATAATTTCTTTTTGTTCACTTTTGGAAATCTGATGCCATTTGAATTGTGACTGTACGAGGGAAATAAAAACAAAAAAAGGCATGAGAATTCTGCCAGCTTAATCTTTCTTTATTTAACCATTATATTGTTTGAAATAGAGAAAAGCCTAATTTTTTTTTTGATCGGCAAAAATAGATATATATTATAAATAATAGAGAAAGCAGTACAACTGGTACTGATTTACATACAGCCTAGCATCAACCGGAGCAGAACTGTGGTTAACTAATACAGTATACAGAACAAGTATTAGGGAACCAAAGCTCTGGCTGTAAACTAGGTAACCACCCACACACAGGATCTGTAAAGTTTATATACTATTCCTCCCCTGATTACAAAAAGCATCCCTAATACTGTTAGACCAAGAGTGAAATGGGATATCAAATCCTTTTTCCAGGTTTTTAAACCAGGTCCAGCAGAAGAATAAGGCATCCTTCATCAATTTATGACCATTGAAACTTTCATTTAGGAATACAATCCTATTCCTATAATGCCAAATACACCAAGTGAGGGCAATCCACCAACTCTGCCATCTTTTACCCCTAAAACCATCAGAATTACAATAAGAAAGTTGAAGGAAATGGTTTTTCGGGATTTCTGAGAATGCCCCCACAATATTTCCTCCTCATGATTTCTGCAAAATGGGCAGCTAGCATCATTTATTTCCACACATCTTCGTAAATTGTTCCTTGTAGGCAATCTGTCTTGTATTAATCTCCAAGCAAAGATTGAGACTTTACTTGGCATTTTTAATTTCCATATTGCTTTAAACACTTCATCCTGAGTCATAGATGACAAGACTCTATTGGGAAGCATATAAGCATTTCCCGCTGAATACTTCCCACTTGAATCCCCTCCCCAAGTCTAAGTCTTGTTGCTGCATTTGTACTTCCAAACTCTGTATATCCTCCATAAAATTTGCAGCTGCAGCTATTTCTGCTTCCAGTAAAAACCTCCTCCACTGGAGTTGCCATTCCCAACCTGTGTTTGTTGTTATCCCCATTTGCTGAACTTGTTGTTGAGAAATCTGATACAATCTTGGATACTTCTCCTTCAGCGACACTTCATCCTCCTTCCAAGCATCTTCCCAAAACAGCACCTTTGAACCACTTCCTATTTTCCATTTTATGTTTCTATTAAACCAGCTCCCTTCCTTCGTCAAATTGAAAATGAAGCTTAGGTCCCTCCACCTTATAAATTCTCTATTGAATCTTCTTGTCTCATCTAGATTCCGCCATCCTCCATATTTTGAATTCAGAACTTGTGCCCACAGTCCACCTTGACGGTGAAACAAGTTCCAATGCCATTTCCCAAGTAAAGCGTAGTTGAACTTGCTCAAATCCCTAATACCCATGCCCCTTGCCTCCTTTGGCATATAGACTATTCCCCAGCTCACCCAAGTGATATTTTTATGATCTAAGTTTCCTCCCAACAAGAACCACCTCTGTAGCTTTACCATCTTGTCCATCACCTTCTTCAGCACCCTGAAAAAAGAGAAGTAGAAAATTGGGATCGAGTTCAAGATTGACTTTATCAAAGTCACTCCTCCCCCGAAAGAGAGATATTTTTGTTTCCATTTTGACAATTTTCTTTCACATTTTTTAACTATTGCGTCCCATGTCTTTCTACGCCTTGGGTTTGCCCCAATAGGGATACCCAAATAAGAAAAGGGTACTGATAGCCTTTTGCAATTTAAGTAGCAGCACTGTTAATAATGTTCAGTCGTCCCAAACGCCCCAAAATTACTTTTGGCAAAATTAATCTTCAATCCCAACACTAATTCAAACATCTCAACATCACCTTGATTGCTTTGACATTCTCCATCATCGCTGACCCAAAGAAGACTATGTCGTCTGCATATTGTAATATATGCTAATGTCTACATTATTACTCCCAACCTTAAATCCTTCAAATAAATTCCTTTCCTGTGCTTTCCTCATCAAACCGGTTAATCCCCCAGCTACAATGTTGAATAGGAAAGGGGCTAGTGGGTCCCATTGCCTGAGATCTCTCTGGGGAATGAACTCAGCTTTTGGGCGCCCATTGGCCAAAATAGAAATAGAAGTTGATTCCAGGAAACCTTCGATCTATGCAATCCATTTAGGACAAAAACCCATCCTTTTCATCATATATAATAGAAACTCCGAGCATACAGAGTCATACGTCTTTTCATAATCAACTTTGAACACACGACAACTTTTATTTTGTCTTTTTACTTCATCAACCACTTCATTGGCTATAAGGACATTGTGCAGCATATGTCTCCCTTCAACAAAAGCAGGTTGGCATGACCTTCTTCAATCTTCTAGATAACACTTTGCCCACAATTTTATACACACTACCTATTAATGAAATAGGTCTATATTTATTTAAACTCTGGGGATCATAGACCTTAGGGATTAACACTAAGAATGATGCATTACCCCTTTTCAAAAAAACTCCATTAACATGGAATTCATCCAAAAAACGGAGCAAATCTGATTTGATATCATCCTAAAAATCCTTAATAAATTTGGAATTTAAACCATCCGGTTCAAGACTCTTCTCGCTGCCACATTCCCACACCGCATCCCTCACCTCATTTTCATCTAATCGAGCCACCAGGAAATTATTGTGTTGCTGTCCAATGGATTTAAAACTGACCCCATCTAATTTCGGTCTCTCCTACTCAGATTCCTCAAATCTCGAAGAAATTCTGAATTTCTTCTTTGACCCTACATGGCTCCACTATCCAGCAACCATTAACAAACACACCTTTAATCGTATTGCTTCTACGCTTCCAATTTACAGTCATGTGGAAGAACCATGAATTGTAGTCACCTTCCTTAATCCATGTAGTCCTTGCTTTTTGCCTCAAAATTGACGCATTTCAGTGTGCTGCTACCCACAAATCCTCTTGTAGTTGCCTTCTCAATTTTATTTCTTCAGCCGTCAGTTGTCTGTCATCACCTTCTACTTCCAGCTTGTTAATCTCCCACTTTAACTTCTTATTTTCTGCTGGATGTCATCAAACTGGGTTTTGTTCCATTCTTTTAGCCTTTGTTTTAGTCTCCCAATTTTTTCTTTTAAGACAAAACCCCCCTAGCCACTTACTGGAGTCGCTAAGGAGTCGCTATCCAACTATCATGGACCACCTTCCTAAATGATCTGTCCCCTAACCAATAGTCTAGAACCCGAAAAGGTTTCGGGCCCCAATTAGCAAACAAAAATTTGAACAAAATTGGACAATGGTTAAAAAAAATTGTGGTCCATTATAAATTGTGTGCTTCCTTGCCATTTGGCAAACCATTCTGCAGATACAAGCACTCTATCCAATCTACTTTTGGCAGTTCCATTTGGTTTGTACTAGGTGAACTTTCTCCCTACACAGGACACATCCTCAACCTCTAAGTTAGCTATCCATTCATTAAACTCCTATATAATTCCTTCATCTTGCATCCTTTGAGAAATACCCACTCTTTATTTCTAACATTGTTAAAGTCTCCTAATATACACCATAGCCCCCCCATAATTGCACTTCTTAGCTGTCAGATTTGTTCCCACAGATTTCTTTTCAGAATTGTATTCCAAGGCGAGTAAATGTTTACAATTATCACTTTTGCACCATTTGCCGCCCATGTTCCTTCTAGGTAAATGAAACCACTTCCCTTCAGTTTCTTCTCTACTTTAAATACTTCCTCATTCCAAATGCATAGTAGTCCTCCAGCACTATTACATGTTGGTTGCATCTCCAAGCTGACACCATAGTTACCCCACAAAGCTTGGCATACATTGTTTTCTATGACTTCCTTCTTAGTCTTTTGTAAACATAACTTATCTACCATTTCTTTTGTCACCAATTTTCTGATTGAAGCCCACTTTATCCCCCTCCCCGACCCCCTTATGTTGTGTGTTATAATCTTCATTAATCACCTTCACTGTTTCCCATCCTCTGAACTTCTCCCTTATCCCTTTATTTCATGCTGACCATTTTACCCACCATTAATCCTTCCTGGTCGCGGCAAGTAATTCCTAGTTGTTTTGGTCCCGTTTATTTCCTCATGGATCCCATTTATTTTCTTTCATGCTGACCATTTTACCCACCATTATCCCATTTTATTTTCCTCATGGATCCCGTTTATTTCCTTGGGCCCATGTTCCTTTTTGTACCCTTTGCTACTTGAATATACTTTCCAACTACGATCAGGCCCTTTCGTACCTAAGCAAGAATGGGAAACAAGATCAGGCCCATTCATACCAGAGCCCAACAGCTTGTCTGTGTGCCTTTGTCTCTGAACAGTGTTTTTAAAGTGTTTCCCATAAGTGAGCATATATCTTCTCTTTCCTCTGACTCATCATGTACATGTACCCCTTTCCTCTGACTCATCATGTACATGTACCCTCTTTAATTCAAAATTGTGATTTATGAATGGACCATTTTCTTCCCTATATTTTCCATTCTCATATCTATTTTGAGTCTTCTCTCCACCAGTCACAGCATTACCCACTATTTTTGCATCAGCCTCTATAGACCTTTCCTCCTGATTTCATCCCCCTTTTCTGTTGCTATCCATATCTCCCTGCTGGCACCCCTGAGTGTGTCAGTAATCTGCCGAAAGAGTGTAGTGCATTGCCGTCATGTCTCGGGACTTTGTCATTAGACCTAGGATGGGTGGGTCCTGGTTAATGCCCATTGGTTCTTGCACATTGCATTGACCGCAAGACCAAAGGTTCTTCCCACTGTTTTGCGTCTGTTTACCCCCCTCCACACCCACCACCATGGGTATCATTGGAGACTCTCTTTCATGTAGTGTTCCTCTTGACAGCAAGCTTAGCACCACATCACTTTAATCTAACGATATTTCCTCTGATGACCCTTCTAAGTACCCCATGTTGCATCTGCATCTGTTTAGATTGTAACACGTCTCCTCAACAATATGTACCACGTTATCAACCCCGTTAATGGACACCAGCACATTGTGGTTGATTGTTGGGATCTTCAACGTTGTCGTCAAAGTCCACCACTTCTCCCACTGCCACCACTATCTTCTTGATATTCTCCAGGTCCCATACATGTAATGGGATTCCCCAGCACATGGAATGTCCCCTTGGCTGTTTATTTATAGCAATCAATGTTTAATTACAGTAATAATCTAATCCCTTAATTGTAGGGATAATAATCAAGCAAAATCAATTACATAAAAATAGTAACTAGGAAACTAAATCAATAACGTTAATAAGGAAACAATCCTAATGTAAATAAGGAAACAATCATATCAGAATGATATCTTAACAAGAACAAATTTGATGAAAAATTAAATCTTTAAGGGGCTAACTTCGTGACAAAAACTTTAGAAGAAAAAGTGGTGACACTAATCAAATCATTGGACATACTTGCATGTTAAAAACTTTAGAAGAATAAAGTGGTGACACTATAATCAAATCATTGGACATACTTGCATGTTAAAAAACTACTGAAGTTTATATTTATGGCTTGGAATCCAAGAGTACTGTTAGGAGTCCCACATTGAGTAGAATAAACTACTTCGTGTGGTACTTAAGCCTTGAGGTTCTCCAACCTAAGGAACTAGTCTTATGGGTTGGGCTCTCCTCTTGTGTTTAAGTCCTAACATTTGGTGTTCTAGTTGAGAGTCGGGCCACAGAAAGGGCTACCTATGGGCTGGATTAAGGCATAAACCAAATACTGATAGATGAGTGAAGCTGTCCTAGGGAAAAGGGGTACCACCAGGTCAATGTCGATAGAGGGAAAGTTAAGCCTTGAGGTTCTCTCACCTTATGGACTAGTCTTTTGGTTGGGCTCTCCTCTTGTGCTCAAGTTCTACCAATTGGTACCTAAAAGCAACGTGGGAGGATGTCACTGCCATTCAGACCCTGTTACCAGAGTTCAACCTTGAGGTTCTCGCACCTAATGGACTAGTCTTAGGGAAAGCTGCCGTGGATGTCGGCAATGTTAGGAGTCTCTTTCTGAATTTTGTAGTTTTTATTAAATTTTAACCAATAATAGTATGTATGGTTGAAGAGTGTGTTGCTATCACTCATCTTCTATCAATTTCTTTGTTGATAAGTAATTTCTTCCTTTCAGTTAAATTTTTGTTTTGACCTTTATGCACGCAACTTAAAGCACAATGTCATCCCAATCTCCATTGGTTGGCAATTACTTGACAAGGTACTGTACCATTTCTGAAGTTTTATTCTTTCCATTGGCAGATTCTTCAGTCCCTCTCTATTCAGGGCCTCATCTCATCAAGTGGTGGTGGTAGTAGTAATGCTGGTGGTGATGCGGGCAGTAGTGGTGCTTCAAGAACAATGGTTAAAGACAGGTAGCTTTTGTGTTGCTTCCTTATGGACTTTATTTCAAATAAAGCATTTGCCCTTTCTTTTAACACGTCAAGGTGTTTATGTTCTTAGGTTCAAGACATTCAATACTATGTTTGAGGAACTTCATCAGAAACAATCTCAGTGGACAGTACCAGATGCAGAGTTGCGAGAGTCTCTTATTCTTGCAGTTGCTGAAGTCTTGCTACCTGCCTATAGATCATTTGTGAAACGTTTTGGGTGCGTATTCTCCTTTTAACCAACTGTTTGAATTATAGCAAGTATACTCTTTTTAACACACTCTAAACTATTAGCTGAAATTTATTAGAAAGTAGAAACTACAATATCAAGAGACTCGTTATACTAGGAGTGGGACCCCCATAATTTTGTAATTCTTGACAAAATTTCATGTAATAGTTAAGAGTGTGTTAGAGAGTGTTGCTAGCATTTCGGTAACTGTTTTATATGATTGCATCGTTTACTCAATTGGTCAAATCGCACTCTGACCACCCCTGGTAAATGCCATCGTTGACAAAATTCCATCTAATGTGTTGTTTTTTAGTCCAATTTAGTGTGAACTAGCTTCTTTTGGACAATTGTTTTTCTCTCCAGTGATTCTAAGCATCATTGATAGCAGTTTTGAACCCTTACTGTTAGATACGAAGATTTTGGGTGATGTTCCAAAGTCAGACTAAGACAATAGGGGGAGATAAGGTGTTAAAAAATAGTTGCCAATGATAGTGAAAATGGCAGAGGAAAAATGTTCTTGGGAGGCTCATAGAGTCATAGATGCTTATCACTACTAAGAGGTTCATTTACATTTAAAATAGTAAAAAATATAACATCTCATCTTTAAGTGAAGTAGTGTAATTTTTAGAATCAGAGGGGAGGACTGTAATTTAAGTATCTTTGAGAGTGTGTAGTGTATCCTAATCAGTTTATCTTTACTTTATGGGAACAAGTATCCATGGATGTGAAATAATGTCTTTTCCTCCTTCGCAAATAAAGTAAATGATTTTTCTGACAGTTTTATCTAGTTACCAGTTCATTCCTTCTTCAACACCTTGAGGGTTAATTTGTTGGTATTGTCTTGTGGTTTTGGTATGAGCTATTATTTAGCTATATAAATTTATTAAATTATAACTGAGATCCTTGTGCTTTACAGGCCACTAGTGGAGAATGTAAAGAGTACTCAGAGGTACATCAAATACACTGCTGAAGATCTAGAGCGAATCTTAGGTGAATTTTTTGAAGGAAAAAGCATGAATGATAACAAGCGGTAATTGGAGTCAGTCATGTGGGAGGTAGGCTAGTTTGCCTCTGCATCATGGTATTTAGAGGTTAATAGGATCTAGATTTTACATTTAGCACATATGGACTTTTTAATGTCTTAGTTTATCTCTTTTGAGATGCATATATATGTAATATGGGATTGGTGCCCCCATCAAACTTGGTGAGGTCAAAGGTCATAAAGTTCAAAGCAGAGAGGAGAGGGATTATATAGAAGGAAACTGTTATAGTATTTAGATAGAATAAAAATATATGTAACAAGTGATATAAACTATATTTATATTATATAGAAGAGGTAAGCATGGAAGCTACTGGAATGTGATCTAACATAATCAGAAATGATGGCTAAGTATGTTACAATAAATAAGCCACCTAACAAACTAACCTATGCTGAATCCACGAGCTACTATGCAACTATGATCTTCTCATTTTACATGTTTGGTTTCACGTTTAAGACTCTCTAATATGCATCTTCCAGAGGCTACAAATTGTAGCTTTTTGCAATGTTTTGTTGAATGATTTTTGTATCGGGATCAAACCCAGTTTGTTATGAACTAATTGTAAGACAATTACCATACGGACTGAGGATGCCAGTAGCTTCTGCAACGTTTATTGGTATTTGACGCAGTTTCATTAGATAACGTGCATAACCAAAACACATTCACTATCTTTGCCCCCTTCAACAGCACAAGCAGGTAATGTCAACAAGTTAGCTTGGCCACTAATGGGGACTTAGAACTTGTTGCTTTTCAGATGTAAGACGTATATTGTTTTACTTTACTAACTCATTAAGATTCGAATTGTCATTATTTTATTTCAAGAAATTTTTATAAAAAGAGATGCAAAAAATAAAAAAGTGTAGGGATGGTAATGGGGTCAAGGTGGGTGTGGGTTTCACCATCTGTCCCCATTTTTTTAGCAAGTCGCTGTGTGGTAATGAATATCAAAGGATATATGGGATATTTACTAGTTTACAAATTATAAACAAAACAAATATCATATAATACAATAGTAGGACATTATATTAACACCACTTAATATAACTATTATTTTTTTGTAACTTTAAAATTTCAAATAATATATCAAGTTTATTTATTTTGTAATAATCGATCTAAGTAATCTTTTTTGTTGCAAGAATAATAATAAATGTTACAAAGTAAAAGAGAGTTTTTATCTCATATCTCAAAATGATAGAAAGACCATGGTACACGTAATTTATTTAATAGAAAATTCTTTTTATATAAATAAACTGGGTTTCTGGAGACGGGATATTATGATACTAGCCTTCATCCAACAATCATCTATCTTTAGAGTGTTGCTAGGTGCACCCAGCATTTTTGTTGGTGCACCCAGCAAACCTATTAAATGCTAAAATTGTCCCTACCACCTTTCTTCTTTAAAAATGTCATTTTTTTTCCGAAAAAGCTTTTTGCCTCTATTTTCAAAAAGCTTTGCTTCTCGTTTTCTCTTTTTCGTGCGGCATTGCCTCTGGTTCGTGGGGGTAGCAACGTTGAGCGCAGCGGTGAAGGTGAAGTTTCCGGCGTCAAGCTATGCGGTGGTCGGTGGTGGCAAACGAGGTACGCAGATGGTGTTTGTTCGTCGCGGACGTATGGATGACTTCCGGATCAAGTTGATCTGTAAGTTCCGGATCAAGTTGATCCGTAAGTATATTATTTTTTGTATTTGCTGTTTTTACATTTTTGCATCTATTTTTCCATTTATTTTCTTGTTTTCTTTTAAATTACTAATTTTTTTGTATGGCCATTTTTTGTTTGATTTGGTTAGATGGATGAAGATGAGTGGATGTATGAAATAATGTCTGAACGAGCGGATATGGATTATGAAAATGCAGAATCATGTGGTGCGAATGAATCACATGTTGATTGTTCAGATGCGTTCAAGACTTCTCAAGTTATAATGTTAATGTTTGTCACATATTTAATAAAATGAATACTGGTAGAAAACTTAAATTATGTGGATTTTGTAGGTGTTTGAGTGCCAAGAGGATGTTTTGCGGTGGGCTCGATCCGTGGCTCATGAAAACGGATTTGTGGCGGTGATTTTAAGGTCGGACACAAACACAGGTAGTAGAGGAAGGGGTACGTTTGTGTTAATTGGCTATGAAAGGAGTGGCGAGTATAAGTGTAGGAAAAAAGAATTTATCAGAAGAGACACTGGGACTAGGAAATGTGGGTGTCCCTTCAAGCTTCGTTGCAAGCCAGTGGTTGGAGGAGAAGGCTGGATGGTGAAGTTGATTTGTGGAGTGCATAATCATGAATTGGCCAAGTCATTAGTTGGACATCCATATGTGGGGCGATTGACTAAAGCTGAAAAAACACTTATTGTTGATATGATGAAGTCCATGGTGAAGCCAAGAAACATTCTGCTAACTCTGAAGGAACACAATGCCAATAGTTGTACGACTATTAAACATATATACAATGCAAGAAGTGCATTCCGTTCTTCCATAAAAGGAAGCGATCTTGAAATGCAACATCTGATGAAGCTTCTTGAACGTGATAAATATATTTATTGGCACAGAATAAAGGATGAAGATGTGGTTCGTGATATCTTTTGGTGTCACCCTGATTCAGTGAAGTTAGTCAACGCATGCAATTTGGTGTTTTTGATAGACAACACCTACAAAACAAACCGGTATAGACTCCCATTGCTCGATTTTGTTGGGATGACACCGATTGGGATGACATTCTCTGTCGGTTTTGCATATGTGGAGGGTGAACGCGTTAATAATTTGGTATGGGCTTTACAATGCTTTCGAGGCCTTTTTTTAAAGCGTGATGCCCTCCCTAGAGTTATTGTCACTGGCAGAGACCAAACATTGATGAATGCAGTGAAAGATGTATTCCCTGAATGCACAAATTTGTTGTGCATCTTTCACATAAACAAGAATGTGAAGGCTAAATGTAAATCACTAATTGCGCAAAAAAATGCTTGGGATTATGTCATGGATTGCTGGGGATCTCTGACTGATTGTCCTTCAGAACAACAGTTTGATGAATGCCTGAAGAAGATCGAAGTAGCTTGCGCACCTTGGCCAATATTTGTTGACTATGTCAAGGAAACATGGATAATACCACACAAGGAAAAATTTGTTTCCGCCTGGACTAATAAGGTGATGCACTTAGGAAACACAACAACAAACAGGTATGAAACTGTTCAACTATTTCTATTAACGTTGAAAAATTTATGGAATTGTATTATTGTATATGTTTATTTTTATTTGTGTATTTGAAATGTAGGGTTGAATCTGCTCACTCGTCTTTAAAAAGACTGTTACAAAATAGCATTGGAGACTTATGCAGTGTGTGGGATGCCGTGAACAACATGATTACGTTGCAGCACATATAGATTAAAGCATCATTTGAAACAAGTACACATGTCGTTGGACATGTATTCCAAAAAACCTTATACAGGAGGCTGCTTGGAATGGTTTCAAGGTATGCTTTAAATCAGATTGCTGCTGAATTAGAGTGTGTTCACTATGCTGGCATGAATCCCTCAAGTTGTGGTTGCATGGTGAGAACCACGCTTGGTCTTCCTTGTGCTTGTGAGCTATCCAAATATGTTAGTGGTTGCATCCCACTTCATTCAATCCATATGTTCTGAAGGAGACTCAGTTTTTCAGACCAAGGGTTATCTGAGCCCGAGGTGGGCATCAAGGACGTAATGGAAACAATATATCAAAAATTCGAAGAACTTGATGTTTGTGGCAAGTTTACTCTAAGAAGTAAACTTTGGGAAATTGCACACCCTGATCAGAATTCGATGTGTCATCCTCCAGCAAAGGTTAACACAAAGGGGGCACCGAAGAAAACTACGAGTAGGAACCCAAGGTCAACAAAGCGCGATCCATCTTACTGGGAGTATGTATATGCCTTTGAATCACAACAAAATAGCAATTCGTCGGTGAGACGTACTGCATCATCCTCTGAGCAACCGAATCGAAGAACGATGATGCCCATGTTGGACCAGTTTCAGCCATTTATGCACGACTTCATTGATAAAGATTGTTGATGTCAAAGGTGATGGTAACTGTGGATATCGGTCGGTTGCCGGTTTATTAGGTATGAGTCAAGACTCTTGGTCGATGGTCCGCAACTATCTGCTTAAAGAACTTGTCAATTTCTCAGAAGACTATATCAAGTTCTTTGGTGGCACAGAGAGATTTGAGGAATTAAGGATATCACTACTTGTTGATGGGTTAACCAAGGTATGTAATTTATGAATTTGATTTTTAAGACTTTAGTTTGAAATTAAGTTTGACGTGTATATTTGTTTTATTCATGTGACAACGGATAAGTGGATGGATATAACAGACATGGGACATGTCATTGCATCAAGGTATAACGTAATCGTTGTATCCTTGTCTAAACAACAAAGCATGATATTCTTTCCCCTTAGAAGTCAACTGCTGACAAATTCTTCATTGCATCGTATAATTTGTATCGGTCATGTGTATGACAATCATTTTGTTGAGGTACATTGTAGATATGAAGTGTTTTTTTTTTATGATTATGCAATGGGTTTTGTAGGATTGAGTTAACATTTTTTTCGCATACACAACAGGTTTATTTAAAAGAACGTTGTCTCATACCGCCTGTATCATTGTTATGGTCTAGCAATTGTCATCCGCAGGCGAAGTCGTGGCCAAATCCATATATTAGTAGAATGCAGCATTACAAGAGCTTCGTGATGCTCAAGAGAGACTATGTTGACATAAATGATGATTGAACATGTAATTTATAAATGCCTGATCGTTTTGAACATGTAATTTATTTGTTACGTCCACAACAAAATTATTACTTAATTCTAAAAAAGCATGTATGATATATTGTTGTCTGACTTGACTACACATTGTGGAAAACCGTGTATGATAAATTGTTGTCTGCATTAACATAAAGCATGTGAAAGGACCCTGCACAGCATGACTACACATGCAAATATGATGCAAGCTAAAACATGTCATGTCATTCGTGTAGTTGACAACACATACAGAAAGCATGTGCATGCGTATTTTCAATCTTAAAAAAATGCAGCATTGATATTAAAACTCATCTATATATATGGCACAACCTAACCTTGTAAGAAAGCACAAGTTTCAGTATCAACCCAAGTCTTACAAAAAACTATGACATTCTTGGGAGAGACAAGCAGTCAGACAGTTGTGAACTCCACATTAGGTTTTATTTTTCCAAATGGATCCATTGTTCACAACGACAATGGTGTTTCCTTCCAAGCTTCCACTCCAGTTCCCATTCGAGTACCTAACGGGTGTGATTTTCAAACGTTAAAAACCAGAATACACAATACCTTTAAGCTAATCGACAAGCAATTTTTGGATGAAATTTACTACCGGCAGCCTTTCACGTATGCAGGTAATCAATTTCGGTTTCAATGTATGCAACTGAAAGATGATGCTAATGTTAACACAATGTTAATGTGTAATCATGAATTTTTTTTTTTGGTCCAATTGAGTTATTATGTAGCATTGCTAGAACCCCTGATGGTATTTTAAACTTACTTGAAACTACTATGACCCCTACTCATGATGCCCTGCTATATTACAATGGGAGGTGGAACATATCACGCCAAAATGAGTTTGTTGGTTACTCGTTCACAGGAAAAAATCCCAAAAACATTGACATTCCCACCGGATGTACCATGGATGAACTGAAGGATTTGATCAAACAAGTTGCACCTCGTGGGATTCCCCCTTATGGTGTTGATGAAACATAAATGGTAATGCGATTGTTTTTTCAGAAACCAAGTCACCATGAGTATTCAGAAAAAGTTATAAAATTTGAAATAATTGAACTCAAAACCAATGAGGACGTGATGAAGGTGCTCATTGAGTCTAACTACTGGAAAAAGATTGGGCCAATAGAAATTTTAGTTGTTTTCAGTAAACCTGTACCGCAAATGGAAGATGAGTTGTCCTTGTCGCAAAATTAGCATGAGTTAGTTAGTTGTAGTATTTGATGGAAATTTAATTTCGTTCGACTATGTTGAATTTAATGTATTGTTTGAATTCAAGTATTGCATAATCGTTTTCAATTACAAGAATCTCAACTAAAAAAATAGATTTCTATATATAACAAACTAATTCATAAATTATTGTTTTTCTTCTTACAGATCAAGGTGATCCGTACGTTGATCCGTTTGACACTTATGGATCAAGTTGATCTGTAAGTGTCTTACGGATCAACGTACGAATCACCTTGATTCGTAAGAAGAAAAACAAGCAGGGACAATTTTGGCATTTAATAGTTTTGCTGGGTGCACCAACAATAATGCTGGGTGCACCTAGCAACACTCCTATCTTTATCTCCTGGCCCAATGACTGGTAGTTTGTGAGAATACTTTGAGGATGTACGTATTTTTGTCATTCTCACTCGAGTGTTAGATTATGAAAAATAAAGATATAGGTAGATTATTATAGACATTTATTGAATGATTCAGTGATTTTTAATAGGTTGAATGTTTTCAAATAATTATCGTACTGTTTAGAAAAAGGTTTATATATATAGCCATGCAAGTTCTAAATAAACCGTTGTAATTATAATTTTAAAATTTATTGTGACTTTGGAGATGTATAAATTTGTAGCACTGTTAATTAATGAATGGAAATATTTTTATAGTATTATTTGATGATATATATATATATTTGATGATGTATTATTAGATCACTTTTATTTTTCACATGTTATAAAATGCATATTATAAACTATAACAGTATCACTCCAAGTGTTATTCTGACATTGTCATTTCTTCTCCTTGTTATAGTGACACTCTAAATATTCCCTTGGGCCAGATCTCTCACCTAGAGTCAAAAATATATCATTTGATGTTTTTTTAAGAGTAAATAGGTATTTTGATTCCTATTGACTCCTTTTACAAATTAGTTTTTATCTTTTTGAAATGTAAAAAATAGTCTCTATCTTTGCATAAATTTTGCAAATTAGTTTTTATTGTTAAATTTAAAAGTAACGCCATTAGGAAGGTGTAATATTGACAATTATAGTACCACATAAATTATCTACCATGACAAATTGTTTTATATTATGACACGTAGACTGAACTTTGATGTAAAATTTAAAAAATAGTCAAATATTTTCTTCTTCACTTATTTCTTCTTTCTCAAATTAGGATTTTTAAGTCCAATCTACGTGTCAGAGTCTGAAAATGATCAATGTCTCCAGGTATCAAACCCGAACAGGAAAATGACAGTCAATAGCATCCCTGCATATTTGATCCATTGGTCCACTCGGTTTCGTCTCTCATTTAGCCTCAAAACAGAGTTTGATATCCCCACTGTATTGAGGATGTCCAATGCTTCTCGATGTGCACTCTGCACCAAAATATACGTTCAAATGAAAATGTGTATCAACAACGATATGACGGGGATTAATAATGCTTCACTAATTATCACTACCGTAAAGATTCTTAGGAATTAAAACCATTTGAAGAAAAAACCAATCTGGGTATAATATACATTAAAATATAAAACAACACCAAAATGATAAAAAAAATTACATTTCCTTTTCTTCTACGAAAGAATAAAAAGGACAATGAAAAGCATCATGCCAATGCTCAATGCATGAAACATAAAAGTAAGAAAAAAACAAAAGGTTTAATTTCAAGAACACGCTCTCATGGTATTGCCCAAAATGAATTTTTCAAGTGCAATGAACTTGATCTAAATGGAAGTAGCAAGAATTTTTCAAAATTTAATAGAAGAACGGGACAGGAAAATGTTAGCTTCTAAAACAGAAAATAGCATAAAATGAACAAGAAATAGAGACAAAGCAGAGATTTTTCATAATTATATCTAATGTAACTAATATTTTTCAAAATTTAATGGAAAAATGGGACAGGAAAATGTTAGCTTCTAAAACAGAAAATAGCATAAAATGAACAAGAAATAGAGACAGAAAGTAATGTAACTAATGACCTAGTGGACACGTTTAAGAGGTCAACTTCTGAAACAGAAAACGGTGTGAAAAGAACTCGAAATAGAGACAGAAAGCAGAAATTTTACATAATTAATTCTAATATAACTAATGACCTGCTGCCTGCTGGTCTGCAGCAATTTAAGCAATTACCTTCCAGTCTACGTGTCCGGTCAATGTTTTTAGAAATCCTAATTTAAGGAAGAAGTAAGTGAAGAAGAAAATATTTGACAACTTTTTAAATTTTGCATTAAAGTTCAGTCTATATGTCACAATCTAGGACAATTTGTCATGTTAGATAGTCTATGTGGTACTAAAATTGTCAACAATACATCTCACTAACCTTGTTACTTTTAAATTTAACGACAATGACTATTTTGCAAAACTTATGTAAAGATAGAGACTATTTTTTACATTTAAAAAAGATAGGGACTAATTTGTAAAAATGGTAAAAAGTTAGGGATCAAAATGTCTATTTACTCATTTTTTTAATTTAATTTGTAAGAGTGATTGGTTTTACCATTCACAATCCACTTATATATACGTATAAGATGCAGTTTATCATGTGCCTATTGTTATCATCATCTTTTCATGAAAATTCTCTTTTTGACTGGATGGATATTAGATTAGACGCTATTTTTACACAACATAGGACACACCCTCCCATGGAGTGGCGGATCCACATTATAATGAGGGGTGTAAATGCACCCATTCACTTTTAAAAAATCACATAAATATGTTTAGTAGGTAGATTTTGATTCTCCTAATTTTATGTATTTCACCATTATGCTCCTAATTTTTTTACCCATTTTATAATATTAATTTTTATTTTTTAAATAAATTATCCCCCTAACTAGGGGTGGGTAAGCGGGTTGGCCCGCTCCACGTAAGGTCCTCCCGCATAAGCTTGCGTTAGCAGCGGACCGGGCCAATCCGCCCCACTTCTTACACGGATCAAATAAATCGGTCAACCCCCGCCCCGTAGACCCCGCGGGTCAAACGGGCCAGTCTGCGGGCCTAATTTTAAAAGAATTTTAATTTTAATAAAAATACAATACAATAAAATTAAGTTCAATACAAATGTAAATAAAATCTCAATAATTAGTCAATTACATCAATAAAATAAATAATTTCTTAACAAAAGAAAATCCAAACAATAAATCTAAAATATGAAATTTAAACATCTCCAACAACAAATAATTCCATATTTGAAGTAGCTTGAGTCTTCTCCATCTCTGATGTGAGCTATTTTTTATAGTAAAAATATATTGAAATATCTATAAAAATATTTATTTAACCATTATTTTTGCCTTAAATGATAAGAATTGATATTTTTATTATTTATGGCTTGCAGATATGAAAAGGATAGATTAAAAGAGAAAAAGATCGAGAAAATATCAAAAAGAAAGATTTTTAGCATGTTATCACTTATCTTTTTTATCTTAATCTTTTATTTATCTTATCTTTTTTATCTTTATCATCTTTTAATTTAAATCTTTTATTTTTATCTTTAAATCTTTATCTTATCTAATACATTTCTTTATCTGTTGTTTTAAAAGAAAAGTTTAAAGTGAAAAAAAGAAAATCAAACATAATATAATTGGGTCAAGGTCACATAAATCAAACCTAATGCGGACTACAGGCAACCCACGGACCCCGCGGTCCAAACCCGCATAGTCCGCGGGTTAAGCAGGGTGGGTCCAAAAATATGACATAACCATGAACCGTTTAAAAAAATTGGTCTGTAACCCGCGCGGACCGCGGGCCCCACGGGCCAGTCCATGGACCTGGACCCGTTTACCCACTCCTACCCCTAACTTAGGGTCTTAGGTCCGTCATTGCTCACATCAATAATTTAAAAGAAAGTTACATTAACATTTCAAAACTTTTAAGGTGTGTTTTGTTTAAGGAAGTGAATTTGATATGCAATTGAATTCAGGTGTTTTAGGGATCAAGTTGTGAGATGGGTATTTGTTAGGGGTGAACTATGCTATAAGTTTTTAAAATTTGTGGGTCTCATGGTAAAATTTTAACCCCAAAATGAGATGAAAGGAAGTGAATTGTATTCACCAGTGAGAAAAAGAGGCATCCTTCCAAAATAGACAGGGAGAATCTTGTGATTCTTGTGGTCATTTATTTATTCTTTGCCAACATAATCAATTCTACTTATATCATAATTAGTTATTTATCTACTTAATCTTTTAAAAATTGGATAGAATTGGTCTTAGGTTTGCATGATAATCAATATGCTTATACCATAATCAATCATATGGTCAAATGAAGTTGCATAATTGATTATGCAATTTTCATAATCAACTATGAACATAATTCTAAAAAATAATCATCACTTAATGGGTTGGAAAACCTGCATGAATATTGGGGGTAAAAGGAACTTTTGCTTAATAACTATTATTTAATTTTTTTTATTTACCTACAACTTTAATTCAAAATTTTCATGTCTTTTATACTCTCTTTCATCTTAATCAAATAATTTCACTTTATACTCTCTTTCCGATAATCTCTTTCATTTCTTTTTATTCCTCACACTTTTATTCATTTTCATCTCTCTTTACCAAACACTACCTTAATAATAGTCATATTATAAATCCATATTCTATTTATCGCTTTTGAAGAATTATTTAGTTTTTATTTATCTATTATTTCAAAACTTTAATATGACATTTATAACTTGATCAAAGAAAGAGAAAATAGTAGTGTATAAAATGTAAAAATAATATATATAAATAAAAAGATAAAAAAACGATACTACATACTAGTAAGATTATAATTTTTAATAAAAACAAAGAAAATAAATATTTTTCATAACTTTTGTGTGTTATATATAATATTAAATAGCAAATAAAATAGATGAGTTGGTTAGTATTTCCCTCTTTTAAGTCTACTTTCCATATAATCCTGTATTATAAATTTGATTTCTAATATTTTTTAGGTAATCATGTTGTTAGTATGAAGTTTTGACTGAATATGTTGATGATAAATCTTTGCTAGGAAACCTAGTTGACTACCTTTCACCCTTTTTTGAGGTTTTTAATTTCTTTTGAATCATATATTTTTCTTTTACAAAGTTTAAAATTTGAAACATAACTTAAGGGAATCAAGCTAGTTCTATTCAAACCAACAACTTGTTGGTAATTTGATTTCTAAAAGATGAGCATTTTAGAAATTATTTTTCAACTAGTGTTTTTAAGAATTCTTCTTAAATGATAGTTTTAAGAGTTATAATTACTTATTGAGCCACATGTGTCATCTAATCTTATATATATCATCAGCTTTTCTCTTTCAATTTATTTTTTTCATGTTTATTTCTTAATTAAATTTTAATAATTTTTTTATCAATAATTGTTAAAAATAACCGTATATCACAATATAATTTATTTATGTTAAATCTAAAATATAATTTATATATTTAAAATATTTATTTATTATAAATTTCAATTAAAACATAATTTATATATTTTTAAAAATATTTATTATAAAGTTTAGTTATATAAAAAATATTTATTATATATATTTTATAAAATAAAATACTAATTATATTAAAGTTTAGAAAATATAAAAGTTATTTGTGAATGATTTTATACTTCCATACCATGTTTGTGCAATTGGTAGTATTAAATCGTATAATTAGCTAGTTGAAGAATCCAAGGTCATACTGCACAAACGATTCTATGACTATGTCAGATAGTGATGCCACAGTTATATATTGATTATTGGGAGTTGGAGATCCAAGAAATCCCTTACTTTCATGCACAAAATTCTTGTAATCGAAAGAGATCGATGGCAGAAAAAGATAGTGGTCTTATATATATGTATAAAACAACCGTTTTGGCTTTATTAATTTTTATTTTTATTTTTTTTTCCCTTCTCTTTTCCTAAAGACTGCAAAAGCTCTATGTGTGGAAACTTTGTCTCCATGCCAAATTCTTATTTGCCACTATCTCCCTTCACTCAAAAAGTTTGGGGTGTTGTAGCGTGTGTTGGGCAACACATTAACTACAATATATATTCAAAGAAAAGAAGAAAACTTGCATGGCCTTTTGAGGAGTATGAACATTTTGAATGTTTATTTGGGTGAGCTCTTCTTTATTTTTTGAGTGCTTATAAGGGCTTTAATGCTCCCCCCTCTAAAAAGAATGAAATTAGTGGGGCTATATGCTTTTCAAATTCTCTTTTTCCTTGCGTCCGTAATGATTTTTGGATCGTGTTCTTTGAATATCTTCATATTTTATAGAACCTTTTGGTCATCTCGGGATGAACACTTCAATGATAAGTTGCACATTAACAACCACGTAATAAATTGGACATTTATGTGATTAATAAACTGGAAATTTTGGAATAGGAAATTGGCCAGGTTAATTTGTCTGTAAAATGCTTTAGATTATCAATTTTGTTAATTATCATATACAGTATATACGTTGTTTGAAAAATACATCTGGGTTTACTATTGACTACATCAATTTATTTTAAAATCAACTCACCGTAGTACGATTCGTAGAAAGTTCTTCATAAGATACATAGAATCACTGGTATATATAATGTTTGATTTTTTTTTTTTGTCTTTTAAATTTAAATTGAGTAGTTTTATTTACTCAATTCTTTCTAGTTAAATTCTTCTATTTTTTAAATTTAATTAAATATTAATTTAGCCTCTTTGGATTTTTTTCCGCCTTATTAAACCTTTAATTGTGATTCTCTATCCAACATATATGTGGTTTATGATGAGTTTGAGATGCGAAATAATTTTAAAAGTTCAAAACTAACAACTCTACTGAAAATTAGATAAAATTTCAAAGATTTTATACTATATGTAAGATTAATATTAAGATTTGAGAATGAGAAAATTGAGATTATCTCCGTTAATGCTGATACAAAAATTATGTTATCAACCAATGAGATAAAATCAAAAGTATGACGAATATTGCAAAAGTCAATAATTTTTAATGATATGATAATGCATGATTGATTGAACATAAATAATTTTACACTATACCAATGTATTATAGTTAAATTATATGATATTTTTGGGAAAGATGATATTTGGTTGGCGTGTTTTGAGAAAAAGAGAGTTTAAAACAATTTATTGAAAAAAAATTGGGTAGAGATTGAAAGTTTAAAGGTTTTAGGGGTAAAAAAATTGGCAAAGTAAGACCAGGAATCAATTATATATATTAACGAAATTAAGTAAAATAAAGTATTCTAATCCATAAAACAACTTAACATAAGTCAAAGCATCACCTAAGATCAATTACAATCTTTAACACTTCGATATACGTACTCCATTTTAGATGGCAAATACACTAATCTTAAATTGAGTAAAAGAAATCCAGTGCCTTTGAAAATAACTATATATGACCAAAGCTTTTATCAAGTCTAGCAGAAAAAAAGATCATGTTCTTTTGTTAAAGACTGTCCCATTATGATGCAATCAAATGGACTATATACATTTCACTATCACAAATTCACAATATCAATATTTTATTTTTTAAAATCGGATTAATCTTTGAACTAGTCAACACATTAGTTTAAAGTTTAATGATCCAACCGTGATTAAATTGGATTTACATAAAATTATATATATTGAAGAAATGAAATATTGTACATAATTTTATAATACTAAAAGCTAAAAATAAAGCATAGTTTTATAGTTCTTTTTCAAGTGAGTTTTATACGTTCTTAACATTTAAAGTATATACCAAATTTCAAATAAAATATATTATAATATTTAAATCGAAGTTTCAACAAAACACAATTATAATACTTAAATCGAAATTTCAACAATACTCGTCAATGTTTATTAATAATGACAATTTAAACAATATTTTTTTTGGTCAATTTAAAAAGTTGACTTTTAGAATAAGAAAAAAAAACAAAATATATTAGACAAAATTTCAATATTTTCTACCCTACTATTAACCCACATGTAGCCTGTAGGTGAATGGTACTGTACGTTGTACAGAAGTTTGAGCCATATAATTTGGAAGCCAAATTAACCATGAATAGCACATGCATGTACAAAATTGAATAAAAGTGAAATTAATATGAATAGGATACAACGTCATAAGAACAGTATGGAAAATATCCAAACAAAATATAGTTAGGAACCTATGATGATACTATTTATCTTCTAAAGATTCATTTTTGCAGGGATTCCGTGCCAAAAGATTCTGCCAAGAGATCGAAGGTCAACAAGCAGCCAAACATTTTCAAAAATTCCTAAAAATGGTAATATTTGAAACTGGCGACTGACACATCCCAAGACTATGAAATGTTCTTTGAGTGATCTTCACACTATAAACAACTTGAAAAAAAGAGAGAAAACATATGAAGTCTGGACAAGACAAAACTTTACACTATTAATTAGTATAATTCTACCACCCAAGGACAAATGCGTTTTTAAGTACAAGCTAAATTGATTGAGTAGGAATGTATACAAATGCAGACTCTTGATTTAATGACGGGGAGACAAATATGAAAATTAAAATTCACCTAATAAATATATTAACTAACATCAAAATTCATAAAGTGTTCATAATTATACAATTTTCAAAATAATCTAAGAACTATAATAGAGAATATATTTACGTAGTAGATAAATTAAACATTTTAAAAGACTCCAAATTACAAATATGACAATCACCAATTTCGTATGTGATCAAGATCTCTAATGAATTTGTAATAAAAATTACTATTTACATTAAACAATTTTTTTTTGTGAAAAATATTATTATGTTAAAAATAGATTAAAATATAAAATCCCTATTTTATAGATATATTTTAAGCTTTAAATTTTTCACTTGATAGTTGTATCTTATCCTCATCCATGATAATTGAATAATTGATTAAGCTAGAACAACTCATATTTAAGTCTTAAACCTTTTTTAAAAAAATACTAACTTAAAAAAATTCTCAATTGAAAAGATAATAAAGATAACGATGGCTAAAAAATGGGCTGTGTGATTTTAAAATTTTTTAGTTCTTTAATGTTTTTTTCTAGTCCTTTAAAGATTTAAAAAATTTAGATGTAGTTCCTACTAAGTACTAACGGCATTAATTGATAACTTGTCACAATGGACGGATACACAAGGGGAGGAGCAGCCAAGAGCTTTAGCCCCCTCCTCAAACTTCTTTAAACTATTTCTATAACAAATTATTTTCGTGAATAAAAATATTATTAATAATATATATATATATATATATATAATTAATAATATATATACTAATTAAGAATATATTACTTCTAGTAAAAATAAAATAAAATGATATACATTAATTAACAATATATATACTACTTCTAGTAAAAATAAAAACTAATTAATAAATCTGATAATTAATACCACTGATTATATATTAATATTTTTAATAATATATATTTTCACTAATTATAATAACCCTCTCTCATACATATATATATATATATATATAATTTTAATAGATTTTATTTCTATACGACTTTTCATGCATCAATTGTTATAATCAAGGCTAATTATGTTTTGTTTATTATTATAAATATCATTTATCTATTTATATCTAATTATTAACATTGTAATATATATATATATATATATATATATATATATATATATATATATATATATATTAATTGCTAAGAAGTTTGATGACTTTTAATTATTATTATATTTGACGTGTTTGTTTTTTTTATTGTTAGATTATTATTGTAATGTGTTTGATTATTATTGTGCTTGTGAGACTGACGAGTCTTTTAAAACTAAAAAACAATTATATAATTTATAAATACGTGTTTTTCTTCTGGTATAATTTGAAATAAATTTTAATTTTAATTTTACATGTAAAATTAATAAATAATTTTATAAAAGTTATTATTTATTAAATATTTGTTTGTCATACCTTAGATATTTAAATAGTTAAAGTAAAAAAAATAGTCCCCCATAGTGTTTTGATTTGACCATCCCCACTCATTATGTCATTAAGGAGTCTATATGATAGTCACATATTTTTCTTTTGTGCAAATTATATTTTTAAATCTCTCTCATATAGCATTGTGATGTCACCAATTGTTTTTTTAAGGTAAGTCACGAATTGTTTTAAACATGTAAGAATTTAAAATCATAGTTTATCAAAGGAAATTATAGGTAACTAACCGATGTTAAAAGTATCAACGTTAAAAGTAATACCATTAACATAAAAATGATAACATCATTTTTTTAAAAAAATTGATGTTATATAGTAAGAATTATAAAAAAAAGTCAAATATTTTCAAATCAACATCGATTTTGGTAAAAATCGATGTTAATATATACATGCAACATTAGTTTTTAGCAAAAACCGATGTTGGTTATCAGACAACAACATCGGCTTTTAGTACTTCCTAACATCGATTTTTTGTGAAAACCGATGCTGTATGTATATATTAACATCATTTTTTGTAAAAGCCGATGTTGTATGTATAATTAACATCGGTTTTAGTAAAAATCAATATTGATTTGAAGATATTTGACTTTTTTTTATAATTATTACTATACAACATCGATTTTTATTAAAACAACAATTTTTGGTGAAAATCGATGTTGATGTTCAACCACAACATCGATTTTTTAAAAAACCAATGTTGTGAGTGCAACTTAACATCGATTTTTGTGAAAATCGATGTTGTTTGTAAACATCAACATCGATTTTTACTAAAAATTGATGTTGTTTTTTGGATTTTTTTTAATGTGCTTTATGTTTTTCTAATTACCCCAAATTAACCTACAAATTTAAAAGCAGAACCACAATAGATAATTTTTAGTCAGTTTTTAGCAGAAATTTCATAAAAATTGAATATTTACTATGAATTAAAAGAATATTTAATGTGCATACGTTACATGAATTGTAAAAAAATATAAATTAACTAAACTACATAGAAATACTACATGATATAATAGAACATAAGTTAATAATGTATAATACCAATTATAACAAAATGAAATACGTTTGAATTAAACAATTACTGTTTCCCAATTATTATTGAAGCTTCCTAAGATTATAGTTGACATCCAGTGCATGACGTAATACCCGCACTCGGTGCTTCCTTTTTTATCTATTACACTAAATATATTCTGAAATTTAGATATTTAATGTTAAGTACAAATTAGTCTACACAGTATTAAAATATAATTAGAAGCATTGCTAAAATGGCTTACTTTAACAACAATCCACCTAGCAGCAGCCTTGGATTTACTTTGTGGAGTATCATCAAATCCTTTCAAAGCATTGTTCAATACAAACATGGATGCGTATTGTACAATTAAAATATTGATGTTTCCGACTAATGCTAATGTAAATGTGTTGAAAAATATAACTGACCTATTAATAATTCCTTTCAGGTAGTTATCTGGCCTATTATGCAACGAACAAAATTAGATGACAACATTTTTCTTAGGCAAAATGACGACCATTTGCCAATGTACATTGTAGTGGAGAATAATATAAGTTATTATACTATTATACATTATTTAAATTCATTTGTTTAGTTTAACTTACCCATTCAAGTAAGCTCCTAGGTACACATCCCTCCTTGAATTCTACATCCAATTCATAATATAACTTTCTGATTCAAATTGCGATTATCCAGATCTCTATATAGACTATGGCTCGAGGAATCCATACACATCGACATTTCCTGTTCGCATACTTGTCTCAGTCATATGCCTATTGTTGTTAAAATAAAGTAAATTATGTATGAATTTAAAACAATAAGTTAGGTAAATAAACAATAATGTAAAATGACTTATAGAATCCATAATTGTATAACAGAGATGTTGAGACATTGACCACCGTGTGTTATTTCAGACAGATCTTCATGCTTTATGTACAAGGGGAAGTTGTCATTAAACACTTCAAATACAGTAGCATCCCACATAACTTGCAACGACTTTAGAAAAAGCTATGGGATGGTCAATGTCATCAGATATAAGGGATCATCGACATCATGATCAGGTATATCTGCAGGTTTCGTTGGTCCTACAATGAACAATTAACTAACATAATTTAATGACAATGAACACTTTAATTGAAAAAAAAAACATTTAATGATAGTGAAATATATGTTCTGAGAAACACTTGACAAGATGTGTCAGCCAAGCAACAAAGGTGTTAAGTGTCTGCCCCACTAACTGAACCTCTTGAGTGGGTACTTGAATGTGAGCATCTGCATCTCTAACTTCCTCAACACCAACCTAGACTTGATCATTGCATAAAGGGATGTTGTGAACCATTGTCGACCCCTCATAAAGTATTCCTAGGGCAACCAGGCAGGGAGGATTTTCTTCGATGTACAACCTGCATTTCTCTGAGTCACCTGTGTCTGGGTTGTTCCATGAGGGATAAACAAAACTCTCCTTTGTACTGACACAAGCAGCTAAAGGACCAACCTCAAGCTCAGGAGACAGTGCGAGTCCCCGTGATTGCATCTGCGATTGTAACTAGGACTGCATCTGGCCGAAGGACAACATTAGTTGTCAAGTCACTTATTTTGTGGTCGATTCCTCCAACTGGTCCCTGATTTTTTGCATCAGCTACTCCAAGTCTTCGGGAGCCATGGATGAAGACGTGCGGGAGGTCCTTGGAGTCAGTCCAAAGTATTGTTTGATCGTGCGGGAGGTCCTTGGAGTCAGTCCAAAGTAATGTTTTCTGGTCAGCCAATGACAACAGTCAATACATTCTGACGTCCATGAGCGACAAAGAAACCCTATAAGGCCTACTCCTCCAAGGAATCCTGTAATGAACACATTCACTGGTTTACTCAATCAAACAATAAATATAAATAATTGCAATTGACAATTGAAAGTGACTTACAATCTTGTTAGCAATTTCCTTTGCTACCTCAGACGTCATTTGGCTAGTTTTCTTGGTGCGGGTCATCTTCCACTTCACATGTCGTCTGATGGGAAGTGGAGGATCAATGACGTTGTCAGGGCTTTTGGATTTAGCAGTTTCCTCCAGTTGTTTCTTTTTCTTCTCCCCCATCAACATGTTTTATAAAAATTCATAACCCTCATAAGACAACAAGTAAGAGACAATGTTTTGTTTTTGAATGGTCTGTGCCTTCTTTTGCACATCCTTTAAAAATTAAACATTATCCAAAGTTATTATTACTGACAATAATAAATAAATTTAAAGTTTAAAACAATGAAAATCACAAAGTTACCTCTCACGAAAGGTCTCTGAGGCTCTGACAAAATTGAGTTCACTTCTCCTTGCTAATGTCGTACTTTTCACAAACAGTGTCATTGACATCGTCCATGTCGGCTGTAGGTGCCCATTTCGACGTCAAATTAGACTTAAATTGTCTCCATCGCTCCCCCACAATCTAAAGTATTTTCTTTTTCATCCTCAAATCAAATGCTTCAAGGATCTCAAATTCAGCCTAACAAACAAAAATTACATTTTATTGTTAATAAATTGCAATTTTGTTGTTAATCAACAATATGTAGCATTTAAGTAAAATACCTGAATATCCTCCTATATCAAATCCTTTTGGGCAGTAGGGACTTGTTTCCAATTCTCGTTTGTCACATCCACCTTATCGCGAGCGACAATCCCCAAATATGTTCTTAACTTATTTCTGTGGGGACCGTCGGTTTTCCCAATTGTAAGATCCACATGGACCAGGGGTCTCTCTGCCCCAACTGGTCTAGTAGCCAATGATCTCAGTCGGATTGCTTTTCTTGTCCTCTTCATGGTAGAAGGGTAATGTGATGTTGAATCAGTAAGAGGGGGAGGAAGAGGGGAGCTAGGTGGTGTAGTCATTTTCCTATTAAGAAAAAAAGACATTAGATGAAATGAAGTACATATAAAAAAAATTGAAATGAAGTACATATAAAAAAAATTACATTAGATGATGTTAATTAATTCTTCTTCATCATGATCATTACGATTTACATGAACATCGTTAGCTTCATTTCCAACAAAGTTAGGTAAGATTTGTGTGGAGAAAGAACTAACATTAGTATCAATAAGTGAATCATCATTTTCAACATTAACACCAATTGTTTTCCCGTGTAGAACCATTGACCACCTTTCATCACAAGGGTCTTGAACATAAAATACCTGTTTAGCTTGTTCTGTCATGATGAAAGGGTCATTCTGGTAAGCGAGTTTCTTAAGATCTACCAACGTAAATCCTACATCATCGGTCTACACACCGATATTGCTGCCAACCCACTTACATTTGAAAACACAGATAGTGAATTTGACATAATTAAGCTCCTAGATTTCTTCAACAAAACCAAAGTAAGGGATGGAAGCTACATGGGGATTGTTATCATGTACACTAGCGAAGTGTTGAGACTCAGCCCTTACGATAACCCCACTATTTTGCATTGTGCTTTTCTTGTCTTGTGCTTTTGTATAAAATGAATAGTTGTTTATATTGTATCCTTGCCAAGTTATAACATTTCTTTTAGGCCTATCTGCTAGCTTTCTTAATGTTTCAGAAGCATTATCATCACCACAGATTGTATCTTTAAACCAATAAAGTCTTTTTATGCTATTTCAACACCCTGTTCTTCGACATATTTGGATTACTTTCCTTCACTAAACCTTCATGGCAAAGTATGTATGGCACAACTTCATTACTGTTATTCAATACATACAAATGAGCTTGTTGCAAATCTTCTACACTTGGAGTGATAACATGCAGTCCTCTTGAATCCTTACCTGTCACTCTTTCATCATGTCGAGACTCGGGAAGCCCAACAAATTTTTCCTTTTCAATGTACTCAAAACAAAACTCAATAGATTCTTCTACAATGTACCTTTCCACACTAGATGCTTTCGGATGGTGTAGATTCTTTGTATATGCTCAACCGGGTACATCCACTGCAAATAAACAGGACCATAACATTTGATTTCTCTGACCAGATAAACAATTAAGTGAACCATGATGTCAAAGAAATCAGGAGGAAAATACATCTCCAACTGACACAGTATAATGACAGTCTCATTTTCTAGTTCATCTAACTTGACAGGATCAAGGACTTTGCTGTATATGGCATTGAAGAATAAACACAACTGAGTTATGGCAAGCCTGACTTTGTTAGGCAAAATGTCTCGTATGGCCATGGCTAACAATTGTTGCATCAAGACGTGACAACCGTGAGACTTTAAGCCTACCAACTTTAAATCTTTCAATTGTACAAGGCTCTTAATATTTGAAAAGTATCCTTGTGGGACTTTGACACGGTGCAGACACTGACAAAAACTCATCTTCTTCTTTTTGGAAAAAGTATGACAAGGCAAGTATATTTTTTTACCGTCAGACCTTAGATGTAACTGGACTCGTATACCCATCTCAACTAGATCTTGGCGAGTATTCAAATCATCTTTTGTCTTGCCTTGAATGTTAAGGAGCATCTTAATGACACTATCACAAACATTTTTCTCTACATGCATAATATCAATACAATGTCTAACATCTAGATCAAACTAATACAAAAGATCAAACAAAATCGACCTTTTCTTCCATATGCAAGTCTTATTCTTTTGGGTCTTCCCAAATATAGTATTCAAGTGTTGAACCCGCTGAAAGACTTGGTGACTAGTTAATGGTATCGGCACACTTACATGCTCTTGACTTCCATTAAATGCTTTTTTCAATCATCGGTAAAGATGATAAGGTTTCAGAAAACATCGATGACTAGTGTATATTGTTTTTCTACCTTGTTTTAGTTGTATGTAGCTTGTGTCTTCTTCACAAATGTTGTAAAGTCATTAATGATACAAAAAAACATTGCACGCAAACCAAAAGTCTTATTTTGAAACCCATCAAACACTAAAACCCTATCGTCCCATAACTTTGTCAAGTCTTCAATCAAGGGATTAATATAAACATCAATGTCATTTCCTGATTGTCTTGGGCTCGATATCATCATAGACAACATCATGTATTTTCACTTCATGCACAACCAAGGAGGCAATTTGTAAATTACTAGCAAAACTGACCACGAACTGTGTTGAGTGCTTAAACTGTCATATGGATTTATTCCATCAATAGCAATTCCAAGCCTAAGATTTCTTGCCTCTTTGCCGAAATTTTCGTTCCCATCCGATCAACTTCTTTCGGAAGCAAATTGCAAGAACTGTTCCACACCTTCCTCACACAGAGCGTTCATGCGACTTTCGTTCATCCAACTTCGATCCATCTAAATAATAACTTTGTGATACTCACAAAGTTATTCGTTGCATGAAAATCTCACTTTTTCATTAAAGGTGTAGCCCTATCCCATTCAGGAAGACATTTTTTTATGGTAGATTCATACGTCAAGGTTAAGTCTCTTTTGTTAAATTTCATGAAATTTCGGCAGCATTTCGCATTGATCTCCAAGTACACGACATGAAAACAATGACATTAATTCCCCGACAATCAAGTATGCACTTAGAGAACAACTAGAAACGCATTGTACCAAAATTTCATCAAATTCAACAAAATAATCTTAACCTTCATGCATGAATCTACCATAAAAATATGACTCTTCCCAAACTGTCCAAATGGACAACTCAAGATTCAATACAATGATTAATGCATGTTGTCTGCAAGAATCATTGTATTCAATCTCAAATGAGAATATAAGGTTCACTCGTGATGAACATTAATTATATACAAAATAATAGTCATTAATCACATAAAACAACGTAAAAAAGGACTGATAACAAAAAATAGCCTAAGAAAAGTATGTGTTGGATTCGTACCGGTTATAATGCTCACTAACAGTCTCCAACAATTAATATCATGAATGATGATGCAAACGACAAAATGATAAGTGCCTACAAAATTACTATGTCCATGTTATCCACTGAATCTACTTTATACCATGCTCATGTTATACATTTTTTTTTTGGTGGACATAGGATAAGGATTTAGTGCTGATTGAAGGAAAGGCCATAGGATAAGAATGTTTCAATAATTTAGTCCAAGCTCATATATACTACCAAACAGACAAGCATTTAATATATAGAGTGAGTTGGAAATAATATTATATGAATTAATGCACTTGCTACTAATTTTGGTTATTCATAACTTGGAATTGAATCAAAAGGGAATTAATGAGTACAAGAGAAAGCATAAGTTCATAACCCTAAGCAGTCATACACTTGAGAAATAATCATATCAAACTATAAACTCCATAGACAACAATTATTTTAGTTTATTTTGTTATCTAATTATGAAAATAATTATGCGGGGAGGGGGATTGATTGTTGTCATTTTTGTTCAACATGTTGAATCATAATAGCATAAGGGAGGATCAACCATTGTCTTTATCTGGTTCTGGATTATCTTCCTTCTAATATCCGATATGTTTAATTTTGTGGTTGTGAACACAATTATCTTACCAAGAACTAGACACATGTTAAATATTGGATTGTTGCATTGTGATGGTCATCAATTAATAGGTTGCATCCTTTAATAAGACAATGTCGCTCCAAAAAGGTTAACTAACATCAAACCATAGCTTAAGCTCTTACATGGTGTAAATGGAATTCTGAATATCAATTGTTAGTGCTCATTACATAAACCCAATGTGGAATGAAGAATTGAATATAGATATTTAAAATACATTTTTTTATACATAAACTATAGAATTAAGAGTATTAAGAATTATGCAAAATCTCTTTGCTCGCACTCAATCCACCTTTCTCCATCCCCTCATCATGTCTTAAGGCCTTCATTGGAACTGAATAAAAAAGCCTTTTTACTACCTTTCAGGGCAATTTTTCAGGTGCATAGATGATTTAGAGAATTTGTCGTTTGTTATCATTCTGAAGTAGGATAGGTACTGCCACTGTTGGGTTAAATGGTTAACTATAAAAAATATGAACACACTCAATAATTTTACTTTTACCATAATTGAACCTTATCTTTTATATAGTATATGCAAATGAATGGTTTGTTTGTAGTTTGTAGAACTATGTATTAACCTTTGTTGCATATGCCTGCCTATTCCAAAAGCATCTGGGGTAGGTTTTACAAAGATGAGCAATGGACTACTAGCCATTTCTGTTGTTGCTGCACATACCTTGGATAAAAACATGGTTGAGGCCAACTCTCCAAGCAATAGAGCAAGTAAGACGCCTTTACATTTACTTCATTTCATACCTTCTTTATGCAGTGGTATTTGTGTATTGATTATTTTTCTAATTAAATTAATTTTTGCTCTTTATTTATAGTTTATCAAATAGGGTACACTAGAGGGAGATGTATCTTTTTTTTTATCAAAATGGATAGACAAGTAGGTATGAAATCCACCAAGTCATTGGAAAAGGGATTTATGGTGTTGTGTGTTCTACTAGTGACACTCATACTGGTGAAATTTGCAATTACAACAATCAATGATATTTTTTAGAATGTGACTAATGGCACATGGATCCTAGCTAAGAGAAATCAAACTCCTTTGTTTGCTTCAACATCCTATAATATAGTTGAAATTAAGCATATGATGCTTCGATCCTCCCTCACAATGAGATTTCAATTGGGATGTATATGTTAGTTTTTAGTTGATGGAAATAAGTCATTGACTTTTGTAGATAGTGAACTTAAACTAAAAATATTTTTTTTATGGAAAATGTGTTTCATGTTGATTTGAAGCAAAAAAAAAAAAATAGTTCGTTTTGATTACAGACTAAACGTATGTGATTTTTGAGTTGCTTGAGTTTCACTTAATAGGGCTCCATTAGTTGTATTCTAGCTAATTATTGCACTTATTTATTCTGTTTTGCTTAGAATTTTGATAGGAATATGCAATCAAATTCATTATTTCTATTTCATACCAACTCCTAAGCATTTTGCTAACAAAAATAACATTTGATGGATGAAAGAGAATTAATTGCAAATGATGCATTTCTATTTTGGCAACAACATCTGATAGTTTTGAAGAAGTGAACTTCTATGTCTAAGTTAATTGAAGAGGAGAAAAAAAAAAGATTCTTATTGCGCCCAAAACCAAGAGCACACTTTGTAACATCCCAATTTTTGTAATCTAGTTTAAAAAGAATTGTTATTTATAAATAAATAGAGTTTTAGAAAAATGATGAGATTTTATAAATAAATAAATAAGGAGATATAATTATTAATTAAAATAATGATTTGAGAGAAAATAAAAAGAATATTTCATTTATTTGTTTGATAGAAAATAAAATAGAATTTGTTTTTATAAAATAAATAAATAAATAAATAAATAAATAAATAAATAAATATAGAGCAAATAATAGGCTGAATAGTTATGTTAAATCAGGTGCCTCTTTTTGGCCTCATTTTCGTTTTTTTGTTTCTCCTCTCAAAACCCTTTCTTTTTCTAGTAGCCCACCAAACCTGTTTCAGAAAAACAACGATCTCGGACACGTTCACCGTTGAATCGTCGTGAAATTTGAGTACCATGTTCGCAACCCAATTTAGAACATTCTCACCGTTGGGAATTTCAAAATCATACATGATCTTAGAGGAAAACCCTTCGCATTGTAGCATTTCAATTTCCCGCAGAAACCCAAAACGGTCTCGGTAAAACTACGATCCCAATTTCTTTAACCGTTGGATTTTCATGAAATTTGGATATGTTGTTCGAAATTCAATTTCTCACACTTCCACCGTTGAGATTTTCGAGATAATATTCTTGGAGGGAGAAAAAGGAATCTCATGAAGATAGTACAAGTGGAGGTTTCAATCTCTTCTCCGTCTCTCTGACATTTGAGAATTCTATCGGAGCAGTCGGAGGAATAACTGAAGGAATCTCAGGGAACCGCTATAGATGTTACTATCGTTGGCTGAAGACACGTGAGTCCGCTTAGAGGTAAGGGATGAATTTATCGCAATTGGGGATTAGAATGAACATGTGTAGGGATCCTTAGAGAACTAAATTTGGGTTTATTTTGGGATGTTTATTGAATTATAATTTTCTCTTTATGATTATAAATATAATATTATTGTGTTCTATGTACCAATTGATGTCCTGATGAGAATTGATTGATAAACTTGAGTGCTCTTGATGTCTTTGTGTTTAACCCATGAATTTGATTAATTGATTTTGATATAATTGTGAGAAACTATTTCAGGGATCTTACACCCCATGTTGTGATGAAATCTTTTGTATAAATTGTTATGTTGAGGTTATGAAATGATGATTCAAACTGTGAGTATGTGATAAATTGAACATGTGACGGATGATGAAATACATGTGTATTGAGATGAGATGTGTGTATTGAGTTGTGAACTATGAACTGTGCAATCACACAATTGCAAGACCCTTTAAGGGCGACGAGTATTGTGATGGGATCCACTGTGGGAACCCGACGAGTTAAAATGATTTTGAAAACAATTGTGTAGATGTGTGTATTGCATAGTTCATAGGTAAAGTGTACATGATTCATGAGGTGTGATAACATGTTAAATTGAGATTATACCATTGTGATTGAGATTAAGTGTATGTGATAAATTGAGTATGTATATGATTGAGATATATATGTGCATTGAGTTGTGAACTATGAATTGTACAATCACACGATCATAAGTCCCTTCAAGGGCGACGAGTTAATGCTAAGTCCCTTTTAGGGCGACGAGTTGATGTTGAGTCCCTTTTAGGGCGACGAGTTGATGCTAAGTCCCTTTTTGGGCGACGAGTTAATGATAAGACCCTTAAAGGGCGACGAGTTAATGATAAGACCCTTAAAGGGCGATGAGTTAAAATTATTTTGAGAACAATTGAGGAGTCGTGTGTTTTGTACAGTTCATAGATAGAGTCTGTGTGCTAAAATAATTTTAGGGGTTGGACCTGAATCAGGAGGGAAAGGCCCTGACGGACTCTTCGGAGTGTAGGCCTTGGTGGTCACCGGGTTTGAGTGCTCCTTTAAGCCTATGTTGATCCCATATGGTTGGAGCATTCTCGCAAAACATCGTGACCCTGACTGGTCTCCCTATGATCTTACTTAGTGAGAGTGACCTGACAAACCCATTGTGTGGTGTGTCTTGTTATGTACTCCTAAGCGCCCCAGGGTGGTTTTTCACTGACATGGTACCACATTGCATATAGGCTTGAGTCTTAGCATAACTGTCGCATACGCTTGCTCATTGTTTATTATGAAATTGATGTGTTATTATGTCTTGATCGGAGTGTGTGATTCCTGTGTATAATGATTGATGATTGAAAGGTGTGATTGATGGATGAAAAGTGTGATTGATGAATGACAAAGTGATGAAATAATGTGAGATATGCTAAGTAAATTGTATTTGGCTACTATATGTTGTGTTGTTTCTCCCTAGTAGTTAGCAATATGATAACTCACTCCCGGTTTGCTGTTTGTGTTTGGATCCTGTGATGATCTTGAACTTTGTGTTCGAGGGAGCAGATGAATAGGTGGATGACTATGAAGAACCTCATGCTAGAGGACACAGGAACACCACGCTCTGATAGGATGTGACATTAGGATATAGGTTCTATATTAATTGTATGAGACTTATATGACTTTCTTTGAGTCGAGATGACTTTATTATTTATTTGGACAAGTTTGAATATGATGTAAAAGAAAGTGAATGTGAGTCTTTTACTCATTTGAAAAGCTTGTATTTAAAAATGTTTTAAAAATACTTTTAATTAATATTGAATTTTTTATTCCTTTATTAATATATATGTGAGGGGTAGAGGGTGTCACACACTTCATCCAATACAAGTTTACAACTTCAGTGACACAATAACAACCTTAATTCGTCCAAAACATTGTCCAGAAACTTGCATTCTTTATATCATGTCTCAAATCTCCAAATTTGGTCTAATGCTATTCTTGCATAAATGTGGTCTTATTTAGGACAACAAATATCAGTAAGGCAAAGTAGGAAAAATTAGGATATCAGTTGAATACAATGTGCTTTAATTTAGAAGAAAGCTTCAATGTTAGTTCCGGGAACTTTTTGAACAACAACTTGATGTTCTTGTCAAGTATGCTATCTTTGGGAAAGTTGGGAAATTAGTAGGACACTAGTTTCTTCTCTTCTTTTAACGAGTTTAGGAGTGACAATTTTACATTGTTTGAGTTGTTACCAATATCTTTTGTTGGATCGAGTGGCCTCAGAATAATTAAGAATGGGGGTTGAATTAATTATTAATTAGCCTTTACTAATTAAAATTTTCACTTCTTAGGCTTTTACTATGTTGTTAAGAAAGTAAAGAATAGAAATATAAACTTAACCAAAAGTAAAAGCAGGAATTAAAGTGCACAGCGGAAATTAAAAGAGTAGGAAAGAAGGAGACAAATACACAAGAGTTTTTATATTGGTTCGGTAACAATCCGTGCCTACATCCAGTCCCCAAACAACCTGCGGTCCTTGAGATTTCTTTTCAACCTTGTAAAATCCTTTCCAAGCAAAGATCCACAAGGGATGTACCCTCCCTTGTTCTCTTTGAACAACCTAGTGGATGTACCCTCCACTAGAACTGATCCACAAGAGATATACCCTCTCTTGTTCTTAGTCAACAACCCAAGCAGATGTACCCTCTACTTGTACCACAAAGGATGTACCCTCCAATGTGTTAAGACAAAGTTCTCAGGCGGTTAAACCTTTGAAACTTTGTGAATGAGGATACAAAAGAATTCTCAGGCGATTAGTCCTTTGAAATCTTTTGTATATGGGAAAGGGAAGAATCAAAAGAATTCTCAGACTTTGTCATTTTGAATTCTTTGACAAGGGAGAAGGGAGACACAAAAGAATTTAGGCGGTTAGTCCTTTTTTCTTTTGGAAAAGGGAGAAGAGAGACACAAAAAGAATTCAGACGGTTAGTCTTTGGCGAATTCTTTTTGGCAAAGGGAGAAGGAAATGAAAAAGATGAATAGCACAAGTTTTGTTTTCATGGTTTGGAAAACCAGAAAACTTTAGAAAGATTTTGACAAAGGAAGAAGAAGAAGAAGTTCAAAGAGACTCAGAAAGCAATTGGCAAAAGTTTGTTGTCTAAAGAATGAATTGGAAAAGATAGATGTTGCAATGCCAAACAAAGTCTTGCTTTTATAGACTCTTCATATCTGGTCAAGAGAACCATTAGAAGAGTTATGACCTTTAGAAAAACTTAAAACCAATTTGAAAAAGTCAAAAACTATTTGAAGAGTTACATCTTTTGATTTGTTCAGAAACTATCACTGGTAATCGATTACCAAATCAGTGTAATCGATTACACAAAGCTTTTTTGTGAAAGGATGTGACTCTTCACATTTGAATTTGAATTTCAACGTTCAAACACACTGGTAATCGATTACCAAAACATTGTAATCGATTACAACATTTTGAAATCAATTGAAACGTTGTAAATTCAGTTGAAAGCTTTTTGAAAACCATTTTGCTACTGGTAATCGATTACAATAATCTGGTAATCAATTATCAGAGAGTAAAAACTCTTTGGTAAAAGGTTTTGAGAAAAATTCATGTGCTACTTAGTTTTTGAAAAAACTTTTTAATACTTATCTTGATTGAGTCTTCTCTTGATTCTTGAATCTTGAAATCAAATTTTCTCTTTGAACCTTGAAGTGTTCTTGATTCAATCTTGAACTCATTCTATGATTCTTGAGATCATCATCTTTGTTATCATGAAGTGTTCTTGACCTTTGAGCTTTTTGTCATCACCTTTGTTATCATCAAAACTTCTTTGAATCAATCTTGATTCATCATGAAGCTAGCTTCTACATCTTTGGGAAAGATCAATAAATTAATTGACTCACGGAGTGAACATCTTGGGCTTGGAAGAGTTCAGATTGAGTGAAAGACTATTGAAGGAATATGATATACAATACTAAAAAGGAAAGAAGTCAACTTGGATGCAGAACTTGCCATCTTTTACAAGAGACACTTCGTACAATTATTGAACTTCTTAATTTTTCCATTTTAGATTTTGAAGGCATCTCGTTGTGCTTTAGCTTTCACCCTTTTTTGTAGTCAGTATATTTATATTCCTATTACTTGTGGTTGATGCCCCTTGGTACCTAGCTTGAAATGAAATATAAGTTATTTGAGTCTCATTTTTGTTTGAACACGAGATTAAAGTGAGAAATGTTTGAAAACATTTACCTCTTTCTTATGATCCTCATGCTACCTTGTCTTTTTCAGTCATCAACATTTGTATTAAAAGGTAAGCAACTAACTACAACACTGTCTATTTTAGTCACCTATATTTATAGGATTCCAAAATTGATTATTTAAGACTAAATTCATGTGGGTTTGAATCCGCCGACTAAGAAAAACCAACATTTGCCGATAAAATAAAAAGACTAAATTCACGTGCAAACTTATTTCATGCTTTAAGAGTACATGTATATGCAAGTCATACAAATGGGGAAAATATTAATGGGGTGTTGCTACTAGGAATCCTTGTTGCATTCATCTTATCAACATTGCTATTTCTTATTATTGCAATCTACGTGAGAATCTTTGCCTAATACAAAGAATTCAAAGAAATAACCAATGAACAAAAATGGTACACCAAGTTAAAATTTGAAGAGAAAAAGATTGAAAACTTACAGACTCAAAAGTGTCCAATGGAAGACCCTCCATGTGCCGCCTAATCACAACATTACCCTCCCTACGGACAAGTTTTATGTGCATGAACCCACGAACCAGGAGCCAAGAATGCCTCTAAAATTTATGAAACAACAATGATTAATGAAATCTTATAGGATAAAGAACTCATTGGAAATATAGGAAGACCAAAAGTAGAAAAACAAAAGCTTTGGTTTCAAAGTGTTTTGGCCTTAAGACATAATGGAATGAAATAATCTAGCAGAAGATGACCAGTGTCTCCTAAATTCTCCAAATGTTATTAAATATTCAAAGCACTACATAGAAATACATGTAACCATATTAAATCTATTGTTCAACTGTTGAAGGTAGTTTGAGTCTGAGATAGATTATAAAGTATCATACTCCTTAAGCTCATCTATGTCGAATTGCATCCTATGCCAGTTTTTAGTTAATTGTGTTAGCTCACTTATAAATAACATAACGCATTCCCCCACATAATGGCTAAAACCTTTATTGACATCCAAAATATAGTTTTAACTTTAGAGCCTTTGAAGTAAATGTTGGGCTTTAGAGAAAATAAAGTTCAAGTGGTTGCGTGGAAAGAACCAATTAGTTCTCTATACGGTAATGAGAGTTTTCACTAGAAACAGATTTTAGTCCTGTTCATTTTGAAATTCCTCATGGATCGACATACTTTGTTATGGTTACATTCAAGATATTTTAGCATGTGAATCCCACCTCTGTCATTGAACAACAGTGCACAGAAAGACAGGAAAAAAATCAAAATAAATTCCATTTGTTTGTCTGATTGATACCAAGTCCATTGTAGGTAAGAATCATGCTTTTAAATCTAGCAAGATATTCCTGTGTAACAAAGGGAAAAACCCACCAAAGGCAAGTACAACAGTTATCAACCAAGGTGATAAATCATTAGCAAATCTAATTAAATGATAACAAAAATTAATTGAGATTTACGTTGTATACCTGCAAGCTATATTTTTCAATCTTGCATATCCCAGTTAAATCATAGTCCAAACGCTTGGCTGGATCACTTAATACTGTTACATAACAAAGAAAGACCAGGGTCAACAAGAAAATGCTATCTAACCATTGTCATCTCTTATCATTACCTTAGATGTAAATTTCTTAGGGTTGCACTGTGCCACAAACAATGACGTCGATGGTGGACACAACGGTGACAAACGTCAGTGGTCGTGAGGTAATGAGCACGGGGGAGAGAAAGTCGCAAGGAGAGAAAAGGATTTTCGAGACTAAGCGTGGGGAGAAAAAGGGTTTGGAGTTTTTAATTTAAGTAAAAATACAACATCAGTTTTTTAAAAAAATCGATGTTAACTAGCTCATGTTAACATCGGCTTTTCAAATCGGTTTTTCAAAAACCGATGTGAACTACCTCTACTTAACATTGATTTTTTAGAAACCGATGTTAATTAACTAATGTTAACATCAATTTTTGGTAAAACTAATGTTAACATGAGATTGTTCACATTGATTTTATAAAAATCGATGTTAATAAAGTCATGTTGTTTACAACAATGTCATCATATTTTTGTTAATATTGGTTTTGTCAAAAACCAATGTTAACCTTGCGCTATTAAATCTATAAATTTTAATAGTGCATACTAATGTGGCTAATGGATTGTCAGTTGTTGTTATGTTATCATTTAAGGTTGTTATTTGATAACAATAACTAAAAAAAACTTTACAAGACTAAAATCAAAATAGAAATCTTAAAAGGATTAAAATTAAAAATATCTTATTTTACGTAGATTAAAATTATATTCAACCTTTTTTAACGTATTTTGCACTTGCTATTTTTTTAAAATAACAAACTTTTATCATTTCAATTCCTAATTAATATTCTTATTTTTGATAAAATTGTTGTGCATACATAATAATTTAATTTTTGTATTCACTATACTTTACCTAATAAGATTAGTAACAGTAACAACAATAATTAATAATTGGTTCCAAAAAGTAAATAATAATAATATATTGATATATAAATTAAGTAAATATTATATACTCACACATACATAAATATGTCATTTTTACATATTTTATATGTAGTTTTTTTTATAGACATAATTTTATATGTAGTAGATAAGTTATTTTTACTAATCATTTATATATAGTTTAATTCACTAAATTTAAACTGTGAATTTTTAGTTAATTTTCAGCTAAATATGCCAAATAAAGTCTAAATTTTTCCAATGGACAAATTTCTTCATACTTCAATCATATGTAAATAATTAACGTTTAAAAAAATATTTTATATTGTTCGAGAAAATTTTAACTTAGAACATTGAAATTGAAATGAGAATCCACAATCTTCGGGAAAGGAAGTTCTAGGTTTCTTGTAAGGTGGGTAAGGAACATACCTTTAATTTGGATTAACATAGTGAAAATTTAAAAGCTTCAAGATCAATTTATCTCATTTAATTTTATTTCTTTTGGTCTTTTTGGTCTCTCGAACATGAAGGATCAAATGATTAAGAATTGGGTCTACCCTTCCTAGTAATTAAGAATTGTGCCATTTAATTCAATATTTTCTTTTTTTTAGCTTTAGTTTTCCATACTCCCTTTATAGGAAAAGAAGAAGAATCCTAATTCATTTTTTTTAGTTAAAGTAACTTAAAGGATGACATTAAAAAGAAGAAAAGAAAGGCATGCTATCTTTTTTCTATGGTAGATTTCTCCAAATTGGTTAAAAAAACAAATCCCTATGCTGTGATATAGTAAACAGTAAAACATGCGATTAATGAAAAAGTTGACTTAAATGTGTTGTTGGTTTGTGTAAGTTAGCATTTTTTATTTTATAAGTTTATTTTTTAATTTTAATTCTCTTAAGCTGGAGTTTTTTCTTTTTTTTTTTTTTTAATTTTGATTCATGTAAGTTTTTTTATTCACTTGCTATTCTTGTAAGTATGTATTTTTTTAAAAAAAATTTTAACACCTTTAAAATTCTAATATTTTTATTTATAGTCTTCATAAGTTTGTGTTTATATGAATTATTATTAGAAAAATAAACTTCCAAAAATAAAAAATAAAAAAATAATTACTTACAGAAACCAAAAATATATTAGACGAAAATATTCGGGTTCAAGTATATACATTAAACAATATATTCTTTCATTCCCAACTTTACAAAAACTTGTCAATTTTATATTTTTTCATGAGTTGATGTAACATGCTAAAATAATTATACATTTTATCTTTAATTTTTTTTATTTTTTTGACAAATTTTATCTCAATTGTTTTTTTTTTTTTTACAAATTTTAACTCTAACTTTTACATTGCCACATCAACTTAACTACGAAAGACAAAATTTGTAAGTTTTTTTTATAAAAAAATTAAGGATAAAATATGTCAAATTAATATATAAAAACGAAATTAGTCAAAGAATGAAAAATTAAAGATAAAATATACAATTAAATTTTTTTTTATTAAGAATTTAATTACAATACACATGTAAAAGCTTTTATGTATAATTTCATGAAATCATAAATCGTAACTATATGATAAGACATTCAATCATAGAAGTTATATATATGTATGGGTGATTGTTAATTAATTAATAGCTGACGAAATTTTACATTGTCGGTGTATGGAATTTTTTTTAATGTTTCCTAAAAGTTCTCTGTCAAACAAAAAAATATTTCCTTAAAATGATGTTTATATAATATTAAATATTATGTATCAAATACTTTATGGTAGACCACAATGAATTTAGCTGTGTTGTTAAAATAAGATTGGAGTTTCGAGAAAAAAAAAAAAAAAGATTGCACCACTCCGACTATGAAATGACATTAGACTAGTTTTTTTTTTTTTTTTTTTAAGTATGAAAATCAAATTTGTAAAGAACCAAAGAAAAATCAGCTTACAATAAAGTATATTGAGAATAAGTTATACATTATTGATGGTCTAAAATAATTTTTACATAACCATGATAAATTAATGTATGTTATAAATTTATTAATTTTTATAATAATTATTCAAAATATTATATTAATAATCATTTTTAATTAATTGATATTATATTTTTTTTAGTAGTAATATGTAACTGTTAAACACTTAAGTATAACTTGTGATTTGTCGGTTCAAACCACTTTATAAAAAAATGCTTGATTTAATTTCAAATTTAATTTTAAATAAAAAGTTTAATTTTTATTTTTATGAAATAATAATTATTGTATTCTTTACTATATTATTTAATATACATTGATAAAAAAATATTGGTTAATATATTATATTAAAAATTAAAATAATTTTTTTAATCATGATTATACTATTAGATCTTAATTTAATTTAGTATATTTATACCCCTTAAACCACTACATTTTTTAAAATTTGGAAATACAGAGATATCACTCTAAAGTGGAACTTACCCCCTCGTCTGAAAACAAATCATATGTTATTGGAGGGAAAACATTTAAAGCAATAAATGATTTATCTATAATGAAGGAGAGAATTTTGAGTATTATTATTATTATTTTTATGCATTTTTTTTCCTTATGTAATGCTACGAGAGGGTACTTTTGGCAATTTCCGTAAAGTATCACTAAACACAAGAAAAATGAGTTCGAAAAAAAAAATCTTCTAAGGTTATTTAGGTACATCATGTTCCAAAAAGTATGAGGTATCGTTAAGAAGTTACATTGACTCATGGTTAAGTGGTTGCTGCATATAAAGTTCCATAACAAGTTGGTTAATCTCTTAAAAAAAACTAGTTTTTTTTGGCTCAACGAGCGTTGGTTGTATCAGCTGAGTGTATGTTTAAATAGAAGTTGCATTGCACCATAAAATAACTTAACTGAAATTTGCATCCAACCAGCTAATTTTGCATTCAAAATCTAGGGGTTTAAATATTTTTTAACTTATACTTTGTTAATAACTTTTTAATGTATTAAAAAAATTAACGATAGAGATTCTTGTTACTTCCCCTCTCTCACTACACACAAAATCTATTTTATTTTAAATTAATACTCCAAAATATATGACTCAGTAGTCATTCAAATAATAGCAATTAATAACTTGGTTTTATGGTTGATATTTAATAAGTAAAACATTTTATTTTAATTTCGAGTGAGAACGAGACTGCAAGAGATAGAAGGAATCAAATAATACATATATGTGTTTATGCTTGAATTCAGATACTAGTTCCATCTTAACATGATATATTCTTCTTAATGATGCACCTATAATTCTGCAATTTGCTTCGTTTTTGAAGTATTAGATCCTCATGCATGATCTTTAAACGATTTTAACTTTTGACTTATATATGGATTTGTGAAAAGTGCTTTTTTAATGTACTTTGAGATGTTTGCAAGCCTTTTCCTTTGCCGAATGCTTACGCTATGAATCATTCTTTCATATACCCTAAGATGACCTTTAACCTTTTGACAAGTCTTATTTCCTTAAAAGACTTGTTTGAATTGTCCATGAAATAAAGTGGCTTCAAAGAACATGGGGCTGCATAGCTCATGTTGCCACATACGTCGAGTAAAATAGTCCTAGCTTAGAGGATGTAATCAGCAAGACATTCTAGAGATTTTACCTAGACATTGTGCATGAGAATTAACCCGGATGTGTTCCTATTGTCTTTTAAGACTTGTAAATTGATGAAGTTAATTGTCTTCATTATTCACTATGTTTATCAACAAAATGTTAGATTATTTAGTTATTTATGAGATAAAATATGTTTGGGATCCCTGTAAAATTTTAAATATTTCATCTTCATAAAATTTTTTATATTAATTTTGTACTTGTAAAAAAAATATTTTTTTAATTACTTTTTCTTTGTCTTCTCAAACACACTCAAGAAGATACCAAAATAATTATTGTTTCATCTTCGCTTCTAATTTAGCACTTAAGAAAGTGCCAGAAAATTGAAACTAGAAGGAGAAAGACCTTACCCTTTAACAGTTTTTAGCCGAAAAAAATGTTTAATTCATTTTAGGAGTTAGTCACCACAAATTATTTGATCACATCAGATTATTGGGTAATAAAATTCCCATTGAAGACTAACAAAATAAGTTTTATTTTTAAAGGGACAAAATTCATACAAAATATTTTATGAAGACAAAATTAATATTTTTTAAATTTTACTAATACCTCAAACATATTTTATCCTTTATTTATTCAATTGTATGGAATAGTATTAATCAAGAATTAGGAACTATTTTTTAATTATCAATATTATTAATTATATGTGATTAATAGTTCCTCGTTTTAAAAAAATAGTTACTATTAAGTCACTAAACTGATTAATAGGAATTGTAGGGTTTTATACTTATATTCTTTGAATGACCCTGATGGGTTGGGTCATTGAATTTGAAAAGTCCTGGTATGTTTCTATTTTTTATAATAAAAAATAATTAATAATTTGTAATTAATTATTTTTATATTTTTTAATAAGAATTAAAAGATAATTAAAATATAAATTATATAAATTAAAAATATTATTTTTAAATTATAGGAACTAAAAGAGAATTAAAATATAAATTATAAAAATTAAAAAAAATACTTTTAATATAGAAACTAAAAGTTAATTAAAATGTAAACTTAGAGACTAAAAAAATCATTTTCAAACTATAGAGAATAAAAATGTAAGAATCATAAAATTATAGTAATTTAACCTTTTTTAATTTTTTAAAAATGTCATTGATATACATCTACATTCATACATTTCGTGCGTGTCGTTCGTACCAAATAGCGTTGCTGTTTTATTAACGCACGAGAACGTAAGAGTTCATTCTTTATCATAAAAATTAATCTTGACCATATTTGTAACATTGAATGATGAAAATTAGGCCTTCACATGCTCTCACCTGACATGCACTCTGAATATTTAGGATCTGCATCTTGCATTTTTCTCCACGCTTCTTTTTCTCAAACATGACTGCTTCTTTTTCTTCCCACTGAACCTTACGTTTTTTTTTCCAGGAACTCAATGTGCGGACTGTGATAGTCAGTGTACAAGTGTTGTGACTTATGAGATAGATTTCTTCTTCCTTTTTCAATGGATGACACTTGATAGTTATCATACTACTACATATCCAATTTTTCATATACTTGAAGCGGTGAGTTTATGAGTAACTCTTCAATTCAATCTCAATCGCACATTTGATCCAAGGGTCTCTCCTTCTCTAATTAGAGACTTTTCAATTATTTTGGATGAGAGAGAATTTGAATCTAGGCTATTTCCCACAAGCTCAATGAGATAGCAAGCATACATGTGTTGTGACTTGTGAGATAGGATTTCTTCTTCCTCCCCCAATAGATGACACTTGATAGCCATCATGCTACTCCATATCCAATGTTCCATAAACTTGAAACGGTGAGCTTGGCATAACTCTCCAATTTAATTTTGACCACATACCTGATCCACTAGTCTCCTTTTCCCTAATTGTGAGATAAGTTTCTTCTTCCTCTCCTAATGAACAACACTTGATAGCCATCATACTTCTCCATATCTGATGTTTCTTAAACTTGAAACGGTGAATTTAGGAGTAACTCTCCAATATAATCTCAATCACACATTTGATCTGATAGTCTTCTTTTCTTTACTTGGAGACTCTCCAATTATTTTGGATAGGAGAGAATAATTTTAAAATTGAAACTAATTTTTTAACTTTTTGTGTCATGCGTGCACATCATTGGTTAAATATGATCGTCAAATTAATTGACTTGAAAAACATTGGAACTAATTGTTTAACTTTGTGTGACATATACGTGGGAGTTTCAGAACTTTGGTTTTGTTTAAAGATGAGAAGTAGTATTCGTTGGTTAGTGATTACATGCAAATCAATAAGGATTTTGCTGCATTTTTCATGCAAAACATATTAATAATATATACGTTAATTTAATTAAAAATGTGTTAATGACAATAATATATATATATATATATATATATATATATATATATATATAATATTTGCAATTAAATGATAAGATTTCATGAAAATCCATGATTTATATTAGTTTTTAACATAAAACAACAGCCACACTATCACATGAAGAAAAAATATCAGATTACTTAACATATATACAGATGCATGATCTCCTAGGTGTACCAACCCCATCAAAGCTTGTAAATTACACATAAAACTGTACCTCTATCTAACAGTTTTGTATTACGTACTTTCCCTCACCAAGTGTCTAACTAAGCAACACTAAATAAGTGGAAAACATATATAACAAAATTATCACCCGAAAAAGAATAAAACATATTGAAAACTATATTTTCCCTCTCATGTTTTAAAATTAATTTGCTTATCAACTAACTCTAGTATCTCAGCAGTGTCTCCATCTAAATGCACATTTTTTTGCACATCAACTTCAATGGCCATGTTCAAATCCAAAGAGAGGCATGGAGTTTTCTCCTCTGATTTGTTAATATTATTCTTTTCCATGTCTTCATCGGAAAATGGAGAAGTGGTTCTTGCAGGAGAACAAGCTCTTGGCACTGAACTGAAGCTTTCACTACTGAAAATGACAATTGCATCCTTGAGAGGCACAGATTCACCACCAGGAAGGGTTATAGTTCCACTTTCAATTCCTTTCTTAACACCCTTTTTAGAAAAATGATCAACTTGCTCCAAATCTTCCAAGAAGAACACCCTATGAGGGTTCTCATTCAGTGCTTCCCCAAACCTCTGAAGATAACTGCCACCAAACTCATCTCTTGGTCTTTTATTTTTGGACTCCTCATGAGTGGAAGAGAAACTACTTATACCAATGGAAACAAAGTTACTGTAAGAGCCAAAAACAACTTTAGCTAGCTCTTTTGAGACCATTTCTTTTGCTTGAGAATCCAAACCTAAAAAGAAAAACCAAATTTCTTGCCTATCATCTCTCTTCACTAAGTGATTCACTCCTCTCATTCCTGACCTGCAAAGAAGCACAGTGCTTGCAATCTCCTTAACTATTTCTTTCTGTTGTGAAACCTTTTTCAACAATGCATCACAGAGAATCTTCAGATTTTCATCATTATGCTCCTTGAATATTTGAGTGCTGTCCAAACCTTCCACTGCCTCACTTGAAGAAGCAGAATTGGGGCTAGAATTGGGATTTGACAAAAGGTCTGGCTTAGGAATGTTCTTCTCTGGCATGAACATTATCAAGTTTCCTTCATAGGAATCATCACTAACAGTAGTCTCAGTGTATAACTCACATTCTTTAGGTACTTGTTTTGGTTCAGAAATGAGTGGCCAATTTAGGTGTTTCAGATTCAAACTAAGCTTTCTTTCATGTGAAGAGACTGAAGTAGGGGATGAAGGAGAGGATGAAATGAAAAAAAATTGTTTCTCAGGATTGGAAGGAAATCCATGCGCTGAACTGCAAAATGAGTTCCATTTCTTACAAATATCCCTAAGCTTAGCATTTTCCTGGTTCAAAACAAAAAACACAGAAACATCAGTTATCAAGACTTTTGTCCATAAATTAATGCCTTATTATTAATTATTTTGAATTAAGAGTGGTTAATTAAGATAAGAACCTGATTCTCCATGATGCGACTTCTCTCTTCCTTGCAATTTTGGAGCCATGTTGGCAAGTTAGTGGTGCAATCTCTCTTGCTTATAGTAATACTATTAGTGGTGCTTTTAGCTTCTTTTTCAAAATTTAATGAGCAATCTCTGCAGCAAGTTAGATACTTGCGCACTTTGGCTCGTTCTTCAAAAGATTCGTCCTTGAATGTTACCTTGCTTCTCTCCTGAACTTGAAAATCACTGAAACAGAAAAACAACAGCAAATTCAATATCACTAAAAAAATACAATAATAGTAACACTCAAAGCAGAAAATAGAGAAGTATATAGAAGGATGAATTAACTACCTATCAAAAGTTAAACCAAGTCTCAAGGATGATAGTAACACTGGAACTGTAAAGAGGTGAAGATCCCAAATAGTTTCAAGGGAGGGGTGACATGCTTGGCCCTTCATGTATGTTCCAAAAGTTGCAATCCCCATAAGCCACAATCTACCATTCTCCCCATTTCCACTAATCAATTTTTTAAGCTCCATCACTATATGCACCACAGAACAGTAGTAGTTTGTTCTTTGCTCACAGTAACTTGACCAGAACTCAAACAACCACTTCAGATCACCCAAGTATAGAATAAACCCTCTTCCCACATGACTTTTTACAAGGTTTCTAAGCTCCACAAGCTTCCTTTCAACCTCCTTCTTGCCAATGTTCCTGAAGGAGACAAGAGGGAGACTCACAAATTGTACAAACCTCAACTCTCCTTGAACACTCCCTCTCTCTAAATTCTCTATCAGTCCCCTAACTATTCCCTCAGGACTAGCAAGACTCTCCCCAACAATGACTGTGTTTCTTCTCTTGCTCACAAGTTCGCTCAAAAGACTAGTTACATCATCTACTACATGATCACCAGCATCATCATGAACAAGGTCCTCCATAGACTTGAATGAGCCTCCAAAATGACCAAAGGATCTAGAAGGGGGCATGCTGCTAGTACCACCACCAAGAACTTGAAGCTCGGTGGTGTTTTCCTTGGAATAAGCTTGTTGCTGTGAACAAACTAATTCCATTGAAACAGCTTGTTCAACCCTTGTTTTAACAAGGGAGCTAGAGAAACCAGCTTCTCGCATGACCCTACTAATACTAGGGTCATCAAGGATAGAGACTATGAGCTGCTCCACCTTAATCTTTAAAGTCAAAATGGGTTGCTGCTGGTTCTGATCAATGGATCCACGGCGTTGGTGAGCCTGAGCACGTTTGAAGGCTGCAACCAAGGCATTGGAAAGTGAGGGAGTAGTAGTGGTGGAATTATATGGAGGACTTATCAGAAGAGGGTTTGGTGTGGATGCTGGCAAACGGTTGAGGGAAACGTTGAAGCAAAGTTCCAATGCCTTGTATTGGAGAGGGTGAGAGTGGCATTGAAGGCAAGCTTTGCGGAGAAGGCCTGTGGAAGTAGCAAGCATGACAGTGGCAATGTGAAGAGGGGTCACTTGAGCATGCCCTCTTCTTGTGGCAAGAGTAACAGCTTGTTTAACTAGGGTTGCAGCCTCTGATGTCAGAGCCTGTAGCTGTATGCTGCAAACTCCTGCTCTCATCTTTTTCCAACTTGTTGCAGCTTCCACAACAACAATAATACCTCACAAAAGAGAATTTGGAGTTTTGGTTAAACAAAAAAACCTTTGGATATCACTATTTCAAAGATTAGTTTTTGACTCTTAATCAGCGATATACTAGGTTTAGAAAAAAATAATTTCAATGGAGATTTGGTTCAATGAGGTTCAACAATTTGGTTTGAAAGCAATAATAAAATTCTATTGCTCAGATATTGGTAGAATGAGGAAGATGCAGGTATATATATGTGTGTGCTAGCTTATAGCAGTGCATTTGAGGACACACCAAGACTAGTGTCTGCGCCATTGATATGATGAGGGTTTTGTGCCTTTCTTGTCACTGAGGCAAATTTTGGCTTTGCATGTGAAAGTGGATTGCATGTGATGCAACTTTCTCTCTCTCTCTCTCTCTCTCTCTGTGATTTGTATGTAAAGTTATGTGGATTATCAAAAGCTGCTTCTATTCAATCTTGTGGTACTATAAAAAATGTTGCAAAGCAACGAGCTAGCTTTAATCACAGTGAATGGAATAATTACTTTTGTCATGAATAAGCTCAAAACTTGATGATGGAAAGACAAAGAGAAAAAGGGTGGGAAAAAAAAGAGAGAGGTGTATAAAAGGAGGGTGTTTCTGCCAACAACGAGGTAGTGAGGAAAAAGAGGAGAGGACGGCCTGTCTGTTTGAATGCACAGTGAACAGTGGTGGTTGTTTGATTGGCTTTTCTTTTGTGTAATCTCGAAGAGATCAAGGAGAGGAATAATAATAATAATAATAATAATGATAATAATAATTGAATGATTGATGAAATAATGCCTCATAAATCAAATAAAATAATAGTTTATATGGCCCCATAAATGTTCTTGAAACGTGTCTATTTGTGTTTTTCTTCTAATTCATTCCAAAAGTTGGCTTTCTTCAACATTTAATATGTCCAAATCATGGTTTTCTGCTCTGTCTCTATAAATAGATGATAGCCTTATAATATGATGACAAAATTGAAGAATGATGGAGCACTATATAATATAATACATGAAAATTGGTTTATACTACCTTCTAAATCTGATTAACTTATATGAAAATTAAAAAAAATGGTTAATATTATTTAATTTTTTAATAACATTTAAAAAATAATCTTTTTTTCTAAAGTATTTTTCATTAGAACTTGGTATTTTTTGTTTGATATTCTCATTGAAATTTAAAATAACAATTAATTGAAAAATATTTTTTGGATGGTTGATGGAAAAACTGCAAGTACAAGGTTGTCGTCAAGTAAAAAAATATTGAATCCATAAGAATTGTGTTTTATGATTACCAATTTATCATGATTCAAAAAGATAAAATAAGATATTTTATTTGATTGAAAAGAGAAAATATTGAGAATAAAATAAAAGGGAAAGTAATTTAAAATAAATAAAGAAAAATATCAAGAATTAATTAGATAAAATAATAATCCGGAGTTTCACACTAAAACTCTTGTTTAACTAATTTAACAATTCAAGGTTCTCTCTAATTCTCCTTTAATGACAAATTGATTTAAGGTAATTTTTTGTCGCTTCCAAGAAATAAAGATGTGCCTAATTGAATTAATCTTTATTCTTGTGGTACTAAGTTTAGTTAAACTTTTTACCCTCTTTACTAATTAAGCTCTCCTCTTATGGTTCCAATGCACTAACTTCACCTCTTAGTGCATCCATAGGCGTCTAACATCATGCAAACGGTGATCAAGCGTTACACATGTATAAAATTGATAAGAGAATAATTTAAAGAAAAGAATTGAAGAACACCTCAAAATAACTAGATTATCATAAACAATAGTCAAGGGCTATGCCCAAATCCAAAAAAAAAAAAAAAAGAAAGAAAACACTTAAACATAGAGAACAAAACCAAGATATAAGATAAGAACATTTAAATCACAAAAGAAAAAGAAGAAAAGCATCATCCTCATCCCAAGCCTAGTGCTGTCGCTCCTCCCTAGGATTCCCCCGATTAGAGACTTACCAAAACAAAACTTAGAAAGGTCTATTTAAACTGAAAAACCTAAAAGAAGCCCAAGCACATTACAGTTAAAATAAAATAAACAAAGGCGCAACAACATGCTGCAACATGAGTCACTTGCATAGCCCAAATCACATTCAAGAAGTGAGATTCTTGATTTGGTGTCTTCACAAAAATTGTAGATAATGTCGTCCTTATAGACATAGGTCTCATGTAATTTTCATGTCTACAACTCAAGATATTCCCAAAACACTACACGTACATCATGTCCTTTAGTTGTAAAATTTATCACTTTTCTTCATTTATCTCCCAAAATTGTTCTAAATATTCTTCCTCTAGATCAAAAGTCACTCCAAACATAGAATCTCAAGAATCCATAGCAATATCCTTATACTTTACCTTTCTAAGGACAAAAAACACAACAAACCTCAAAAAGTCCTAGGTGATGAATTTTTTTTTAAAAGAAAAATAAACATTCAAATAGTTATAATTAACACAAAATGAAAGTAAACCTACATGAATAAATATGTCTTAAGGGAAATGCTTTTAGATTCAAACCCAAATGAACTTTCGGAAGAGCCTCCCCCTCTCTCACCACAATCTTCAACGTCATGTACGCACTGAAGCTTGGCCTCAGCACCACCACCTACAATGTCGTGAACAAAATGATCCGCCCTCCGCTGGTGCGCTTGAGGCGATTCGCGGCCTCCCTAGCGCTCGCAAAGATGTTGCGCGCGTTCACTACAAAGGTAGATTTGCGCCACGACTGTGTGAAGCGAGAGTTGGAGGAGTAGATCTATGCAGAGAGAAGGAATGGGGTTCAGTTGGATTACTCTTACAGCATTGTTCCAGTTCCACATTTTTTTCTTCTCCCTTTTCTTTCTTGCCCTTTTTTTGTTGTTGGTGAAAGAGAGGCCTAGAGAACAAAGTTCGCATTTTCAAAATTGAAGCTTTTGGGTCTCCGAGGTTTGATCTCTGCACAAGAACCTTGTTTTCTCATCTGGGTATGTTGCTTTTGCCTTTGTTGGCTCAATATGGTTGTGGAAAACCAAAGGGAAGATGGGATTGTGATCATTTTCCTATGGGTATGCATGTTCTTGCTGTGGATGACAACTCAATTTGCCTTAAGGTTTTGGAGAATCTCCTTTGCAAATGCCAATATCATTCTTTTAAAATTAAAAAAACAAAAATTGATGACGTGGAGATGCCTGTGCTTATGTGGTTAGTGACTAGGCGTGATGACGTGACACTCTGTTTGTCACATCATCATTTAACGGATGCTGATGGTAGGTACTAAAATGAAATGCAAAAATTTTCCAAGTATCTCGGCAAAATGAATGTTAGGTAAGTTTTTTGAAAACGGACTATATTTAAGGTATGAAAATCTTAATTAAACTTACATTTTATTTAACTAAACAAATACTAGTAACATAATTTTCACAAATTTGAAAAACATATGTCATATTTTTTTGGATAACTCATTTATTTAATTTACTCTTATGTCATCATCTATTATTAAATTTATATCTCTAAAAAAATTACATACACATAAATATTTATATATATAATAGGCATGACAAAGAGACAAGCGAAATGCATGATTAACTTTATCTTGATCCCGTTGTTGAGTTATATCGAGTTTGAGTAAACTCGCATGGAACTCTTCTCTTTTTAAAAATTTTAATTCATTTATATATTTTTAAATGTTGATTATATTTATGATTTAATTTATTTTTTATATTTGATTCCACAAAGGAAATTTTCTAGCTCAATTATTATCATCTATCATTGATAGAATATCACTTCATATTAAAACTTATATATATTTTGTTCTTTATATTAATATTAATTTTAATTTTATTTTCTTTATAATTTTAATTTTTTTTTTGTGTTTCTTCAATATGAATGATGATTACAACACGTTAAAAAAATTAACTAAAAGTGTGACATGTTTTAATCATGTCACATTTTAACATAAAAAAAGGAGACATAAAATATAATAACAACTTTAATTTATTTATAAAAATAATTTAAAATATTAAGAAAAACATTACAAAACTATAATTTTTTTAAAAAAATTGGACCCCTTTTAGTTGTGGGTCTAGTTGCACCTCTGGAGGACGCTCAGGGCCACTGGGCCTGACAAGGAGAGACACCATGGTTTTCTATATGGCTTTTGAGTATTTTCTGATCCACAGAAGGAAGGCTCATAGTTTGTCTGATGCAGGAGACTAATTCAAGGTGATGAAGTGTGTATGACTATGTATGAAGTGACACGGGTGGTGTATTTCACAAATCATGAAGAGACATCATCAAGGTTTTCTATATGGCTTTTAAGCATTTTCTGATCCACGTACAAAAGGAAGGCTCAAAGGTTTATAATTACAAAACTTAATCTCAAATAGGATCAGATCAAGAATGTGCTAAAGTGACCTCTCTTGTCACAATTCCAGCAGATAATGTCACTTCGAAATTTTGTCTGACCTTTCCCTCTTGACTTTGATTTGCCTCGACCATTCTGATCCTTCTGGGTACTCCTTCCTCTGCCTTCAGTATTCAATGCTGAATTGGAAACGTGACTAGAAGATTCTCTTGAATCTCTCTTACGAACATCTTCGCTTAAGATCAAGTCACTGATGTTACTAAGCTTTAATGTGTTCTCCCTTGTAGAACTACTAACTGCAGTAACAGTTGCAGCCCAACTATCCGGTAGTGATGACAATATAATCAATGCCTTCACTCATCCTCAAATTTAATTAATCTGCACTGACTCCAACTGGGCAACAATAGTATTAAATTCATTAATATGATCAGTTACAGAGATACCTTCTCCCATCTTGAGGTTGAACAACCGACGCATCAAATATACTTTGTTGGCTATCGATGACTTCTCGTACATATTTGATAACGCCTTCATTAAGCCTGCAGTCTTCTCGTTTACAATGTTGAACGCGACATTCTTGGCTAATGTCAATCTGATCACGCCAAGAGTCTATCGATCTAGCAAGTTCCATTCTTCTTGCTTCATGTCGTCTGGCTTAATCCCTGATGAGGGTTGATACAACTTCTTCTGATATAGATAATCCTCTATTTTCATCTTCAGATAATCCTCTATCTGCATCTTCCAAAAGTTGAAATGTCTGTCATCGAACTTCTTGATCTTCACCTTCTCCTCTTCTAATGCCATTGCTCCCACTGCCTCCTCCTTTAAACTGAGAAGACTCTCACTAATTCCTCTAAACTAAGGAAATCCCGTGGAGCAACCAAAAGCTCTTGATACCAGTTGTTAGTATAGAGCAATAAGAAAAAGGGAAAGGAATAAAGAGAAAGGAAAGAAGACATAAAGTTTTAACATGGTTCAACACACAATGTATCACTACTAAAAAAAAGGCCTTCTACATTGGTTCTAATGGCCTTTCTACATCGGTTATGACGCGTGGTGGTAGACCCCTGTCATTGAATAACAACATCGGTTGAATAACCGTCTTTGAAGGGCATTGGTACGAAGACGGACATAGTGTCAGACCCGTCTTAGAATGAGGATTGTTCTACATCGATTGTGATGGTACAACCGATTTAGAATGTGAGTGTTCTACATCGATTCTGAGGGTAAAATCGATGTAGAATGGGGAGTGTTTCTATATCGGTTATCAGTCAACCGATGTAGAATTGAGAGGGTTTCTACATCGGCTATCAGTCAACCGATGTAGAATGTGGCTTTTTTTTTTTATTATTTTTGCAAAATTTATAAACCCAAGTAAAATTTCAGCTATCAAATTAGTTAATGAATAAGTGCAAGAAGCTACATTGCTATACTAATTACAATCTATAAATTTTTCTATATTCCTACCATGTTATACTAATTACAGTCTATACAATACAAATATAGTGAATAAATACAAGAAGCTGCGTGTGCAAATTATAATGAACAAGAATATTCCAACTAAATCTAATGACTTATTATTGGATGGTGCAAGCGTATAATCAAATCAACTTGCTTGCAACATAAAAGTAGAAAAAAGCTAAATTTACCCACTGTCAATGATATACAAAAGAGAATGCAACCTTCATAGAAAACAAACCTCAATTTTCTATAGGTCAGAACAAACAAGGTGAAGAAGCTCTCCAGTTCCAGTCCCTGAGTAGCTGATATTGGAAGTGGTTCAAATCTGATATAGTAACCATAACAAAAATTTGCTAATTACAACATATGACACTTAGAAAACATCAATATACAATATGATGCAACTATGCAAAAAATGTCACTTTGCATGCTTAGCCACTAAAAAATTCATATTTCCTAGGTTGTTAGAGAAAGTTTTGTCAATCTCTTATAATTTTAATTCTATATTAAAGATGTATCATGGTGTGATTCTGAACACCAATATATGGTACACATGGAACCGGCCTTGCCCACAAGAGCCCACCATAAGTTGTTTTACTTCAATGGGCACCATGATGCCTTCAGAAGTTGCACAAGCCACCTAATTGAACAAAACCCAAAACGTTTTCAACCATACATTTCAAAAGTGAGTCTCCAAATCCTAGTGAAGCCTGGAAACCATTTTCCAAGGGGATAAGCTATTTTCTCTGCTAAAACCAAGACAAGGTACAAGTGATAAGAGTTGAGGCTTGAAAACAAATCAAGCCCACAATTAGTATTGTTTCCTTCTGAATTTTCTACTATAAATGGTTAAAGTACAACTTTGCCAAAAAATGGGTATTCTTGTTCTTTTTATCAAAACTAGTAAATTATATCCTAAACACCTTGATTACTATGCTATTCTCCTAAGTGTAACCAAAGTGAACCTCACATGACCTAAATTACACTACCACTTTGTACATCAACCTATCAATTATACCTAACTTATGTTGTCTTGCAACATAATTGAGGAAATTCCAAACAATCAGAACAACAACAACAACAACAACAACAACGCCTTATCCCACTAGGTGGGGTCGGCTACATGGATCAACTTCCGCCATAATGTTCTATCAAGTACCATACTTCTATCCAAATCATTAAGTTCGAGATCCTTTTTGATAACCTCTCTTATAGTCTTTTTGGGTCTTCCTCTGCCTCGAATTGTTTGTCTTCTCTCCATCTGGTCTACTCTCCTCACTACAGAGTCTACCGGTCTTCTCTCTACATGCCCAAACCACCTAAGTCTATTTTCCACCATCTTCTCTACAATAGGCGCTACTCCAACCCTTTCTCTAATAGTTTCGTTTCTAATTTTATCCTGTCGAGTCTTACCACACATCCACCGCAACATCCTCATCTCCGCTACACCTACTTTATTCTCATGTTGGCTCTTGACCGCCCAACATTCTGTTCCGTACAAAATCGCCGGTCTTACCGCAGTCCGATAAAACTTTCCCTTTAGCTTGATCGGTACCTTTGCATCACATAACACCCCCGATGCTTTTCTCCATTTCATCCATCCTGCTTGAATGCGATGATTCACATCCCCTTCAATTTCCCCATCATCCTGTATTACAGACCCAAGATATTTAAACCGTGTGACTTGAGGGATAATATGGTCTCCTATTTTCACCTCTGAGTTTGAAACCCTCCTTCTTTTGTTGAACTTACATTCCATATACTCCGATTTGCTTCGGCTTAGGCGAAAGCCATGTGTTTCTAGAGCTCGTCTCCAAGTTTCCAACCTCTCATTCAACTCCTCCCTCGACTCTCCAAGGAGGACTATGTCATCTGCAAAAAGCATGCATCTCGGCGCTATCTCTTGGATTTGTTCCGTGAGGACATCCAGAATTAAGGTAAAAAGGTAGGGGCTAAGGGTTGACCCTTGATGCAAACCAATTGTGATGGGAAAATCGTCTGACTCTCCACCCTGTGTCCTAACACTAGTCGATACCCTATCATACATATCTTGGATAGCTCGAATATATGCAACCCTAACCCCTTTCTTCTCTAGAGCTTTCCACAAAATCTCTCTAGGCACTCTATCATACGCTTTCTCCAAGTCAATAAAAATCAAGTGCAAGTCTTGTTGGGCCATGCGATATTGCTCCATCACCCGCCATAATAAATAAATCGCTTCCATGGTCGACCTTCCCGGCATGAAACCAAATTGATTCTCAGTAACTTGAGTCTCCTTTCTTAATCTCTGTTCGATCACTCTTTCCCATAATTTCATGGTATGACTCATGAGCTTGATTCCCCTATAATTTGCACAATTTTGTATATCCCCCTTGTTCTTATAGATTGGCACTAATTGTAAAAAAAAAAAAAAACAAACTCAAAGTCTACCACTAGGTATCCAGATATGAATAGAACAACAAATTTTAAGTTGGGACAAAAGAAACACTTTTAATTTCCACTCCTAAATAATTGATCCTCCAAACTTCCTTAATTTGCATTATCCTATACTCTTGATCAATTAAACAAAATTATATTAAGGATGACTAATTCTTGACACAAAATTTATATCAATACAATAAAACGATCCAGTTTCATTTAAATTAAAATTATACATATATAGAATTTAAAACTATACATATACAGAAATTCATACATACCTTGTGACCCACTGATTGTCATGCAAGATGAGCAACATCACCAAAATAACACAATCATAATTTATCAATAGGTACAAGCCGCAACTCATTATCTTCCTACAATATGGGACAAGGTTGTTAATAGAAAAATAAAAATAAAAATAAAACATTGAATACAAACTATGAAGAACATAAGACAATATTGTTTATCTTGCATCTACAGGGTCCAAAGTTCATTTGTGAACTATAAAGTTGAAACCATTAAAAGTTAGATAAAAATTAAAAAGAAATCAGAGAATAAAAAAGAATTACGACTATTCTTTAATTCCTGTGATAATTATATTATTCAAAAATTGAAAGAGGATGAATAAATTAAAATTAAATAGATTTAAATTAAGAAATTATAGAATTAAATGGTATCAGAATTTGTCTACTACTATTTCCTGCATTAAATGCTCTCCCATTAAATTATATGCCACCAACTCTAATTATTAATTATGATAAAAAAAATACATGCAGGAAAAAAACTTATGACATGTCAACGCATAAAGTAATTTGTAATTAGATACTAAAAGATCTAATTTAATTAATTAAATAGTAGATTGTTCTAAACTTTTAGTATGCGATTAAAAATAATGGTGAAGGCAGGGTACCATAACCCATATACAAAGCAGAAAAAAAAAAGACCCCTGCTAATTATTAATAGTTGCCATATACACCCAATGCATATATATATATATATATATATATATATATATATATATATAATTCAGTCCCACAATTAGGAAAGATGTGCACAACGGTGCCGTTTAACAAAGGAGGGAGTATATATTAATCAGAAAACAACAAACTTAGTGTGTTTTCTACTCAATACTCATCATTGGTTCAGTTTAACAAAGCAGGAAGTTTCTAACACTAACAGTTGACCAATATGAAGATATGCACCATATCTACAGCCATATATATGTCCCCAAATGTAATAGTTTCAGAAACATTGATTATCAATAACAATAAGTATTAAACTGTAGTCATATTGGTCCATAAAAAATGTACTGCATTAACAATTAATAATTAATAAAAGATTAAAAATACAATTTTAAAAAAATCATGTGATTATTTGTTAGACTTTTTGGTAATTTCGTTATTAGTCACCAATTAAATGTTATTTAAATATTTAAATACGTGAACTAAAAGTAATGACATTTCTAATTAGTTTGTCAAAATTTAGATTACAAAATTAAAAGCATGAATAAATAAAAAATAAGAACCAAAAAGATAGTAACTTCTTTAAATTAAATAACTTTCTTAATAAAAAATATGAAGCATGAATGTCTAAAAAGCTAATAACAAAAATAAGCATTTAATACTATTAAGAAACACAAAGTTCTTGAGAGTACAAACTACAGAAATAAAAAAGATTAAAATAAATGAGATTAAAGGTAACAAGAGACCTATCCAGCACTCCATTCTGGCACAAGGGAATATCTTTATTACATCTGGAGGATCGACACTAATGTTTAAACATAATACTAGAGCTACACATCCAGTCTTCAGCTGCACCATAAAGTTAAGAGTTAAAATAGAGCATACTTCTTACCAAAGATATAACATATAAGCATCTTAAAGAAACAATCATTAGAACATTTTACAGGGAAAAACATACACTTCTGAAAAGAAAAAGTGAAATGCCAGTATAAGTTCATGTTTGGAACTTTCATGCTACCAACAATTTTAGAACATTAACTGTCAATCAGCTGCTTATGTTGAAGAAGCCAAAACTACAAACACAAAATTTCCGTTGATATAATCAGACTAGGTGGGAGTGGCTTGCTTATCTCACAATTTTAATGATGGTTAGAATTTAAACCAATGCTTCTAACACAAAGCATATATACTTATTTTTACGAGACCAAATCTACCTCCGTCAGGTCTCACAACCAATTTCCACCATGCTGCCATTGTGACAAGCTAGCAACCTCCAATTAATGTAAACAAGCCACTTCCTAATGCAAGCTACCAGGATTTACATAAGTCAGATTATCCTAAAGAAGCAAATGTAAGCAATCTTTTCCCCACCTCCATTCAGAAATCACTTAGTCAATCAAGCCAATTCCAGAATAATTTATCCATTTATACATATGGTTCTTTAGCCAAGTAAGAATTCCACAAACACGAAGGTTAAAATTAATGGAAGGAATTTCCCCAATGTTCGCTGCCATCTTATCATTATTTGAATTGGTCAAGACCCACTAAAACATAAAATTCACTCTAAATAAATAATAAATAGCAAAGTGAGAAGTTGTGTTAAAACACACGGATATAGGAATCTAGTGCTCCAACAAAAAAATACCAAACTTATTATTTAGATGGAAAACAAACTAGTAACTAAAAAATATGGTCCTACCAAAAAAAAGCTAGCAAATACAAATGATAGAATAATTAACACCTTGCACTCGTGAACTATGGATTCCAGTATATCCATGATATACAAGGAGTTATTATCCATCAGTGCAAACAATGATGAGCATACCCTGAGAACAATCTGCATTTAACATTTATGATATATATCGTTACAATATTAATCTTCAAAATTTTCACTCTCTTTTAATCCTATTTATTTAGTTATTATCACTGAAAATATTTAGCATTGCATTTACAATAATCAGAATTAAGTTCCATTCTGCATAAATACCATTGCAGCACTTCATGAGCAAGTCGTTGTAGCCTGTAAAAAACTGTCATTTATATCGATAGCAATACAAACCATATGCAACAAAGATCTTACCTCTACTAGAATTCTGTTGTACATCAATTCACAACAAATACAGGGGGGAAAATCCAGAACTAAGGTAAGAGATAAATAATGCTTTGAATATCAAAGCATGAGTGGCCTACCAACAAGTTTAACAAGATCAAATTCCTTATGCTTGATGTGGTGGGCATAACCCTGCTTTTTTAAAAATGGTACAACTAGTGATGGCTAGTTAGAAGATGTTACACAAGTAACAAAAAGCACTCATTCATACGAAATCATCATTGGAAATTTCTTCAACCTGGGATCACTAAAACAAGTGCCAGTGAGAACATATTCAGTTAAAGGGAAAAGCAACAAAATCGCAGAACATTTTAACTTCATTTTTTCCATTCTTCTTATCATAAACTGATTTTGATTTTCAGTTTTTTCACACAAATTCAAATCCAACAAACTGAAAAAACTACAGATCAAGGCAGAAGATTGAACCTGAACGACTTCGATGATGGTCTTGGTGATGGCGGCGGCGGCGCATTTGGTTTAGTGGCCTCGGGCCACGATGCGATCAAAGAGCTCCCCACCCACGCAGAGCTCCATGACGAGATGCACGACATTATCGTCCTCGTAGGTATCCTTCAAGGTTAGCTCCCTCCTGACGCAAGTGGCGCATGATCTCCACCTCCCTCCTGACGTCGTCGATATCTATCACCGTACGAAGCTTCTTCTTCGAGATTGACTTGCACGCCAGCTCCCGCAGCAGTTTCCCATGTTCAGGGGCTATGAGGTTTTGCAGATCTGAGGAAAAATGGAAATGCTTTCTTTTACCCCCCAAAAAAGGAGGAAATTAAATTAATAAGAAGAAAAAGGAAATGAAAAATCAAAATGCCTGGTATAGGAGTGAAATGGAATTGAGATGAGAGGGTTACTGATGCACCCCGAGGAAGAAAAGGGAGGAAATGGGACTCAGGAAGAGTTGAGCGAGCGAGAAGAACAGGAACGTAATGGACGCGAAATTTGTGAAATATGAACGGACACCAAATTTGTGAAATATGAACAGACGGCTACACTAAATTTTTTTTTTTATTACTTACACATTTTAAAGCTTACAAGGTGTCTCTATATTTTTACAAACCAAGCGATATGAGACAAAGAAACTAAGACTACAAAATTCAAACAGAATAGTTCCACTTCAAGTTTATGATGTGAATTATGCAACCACGATTGTGTAGTCACCCAGTGACATACGTTAGAGAGGAAATGAAGCTGGCGGCAGGAAATTAAGCAAGTTGTACATCTTGCCAAGGTTGTTCTAGAGAGGGACGCTTGTCCACAGTATAAAATGTTTAAAGGAGAATGTATTTACCAAACTGAAAAGCTTACCTCTAAATTCTACCGTCGATGGCCTTCATCAACCAAGAGAAATTCCCAAGAAACTCCATGCAAAGGAGAAGAATCAGCAAGAACCATTTTATATGTAGTTAAAAGAATTGTTACAATAAGGGGCGTAAAAGTAATATACGAGGAGTAGAGGAGACAATTCGCATAAAATACAAGGGATGCATATCAGAGACAGATCCAAAGGGTTCAAATAAGGGTCTTAACCCTCCCACTTCTCTTTTTGAGTATTCTTTGTGTATATATAAGAAATAAAAGGAAAATTAAAATTAAAAAGTATTAATAAAGAAAAATATATATGAAAAATATGTTTTTGAGGTGATATTTGTTTAAAATTTTTCAAGTAGGAAATCATATTTTCAATTTTATTCATAAAATTAATAATAAATACTTTTTAAAAATTATTATTTTATTAATAATTATTTATTAAAACTTAAATATTAATTTTAATTTTGTAAAAACAAAATTTTCCCCCTTGTGCAAATGTAATTTACTCTTAAATTTAAAGCCTTATGTTTACTTATTGATGAATATAATCCACTTGCATCATAAAACTATGGCTCCTACTTTAGCACGACCATGATATTCTACAGCATTCACATTTGGAGCCCAAAGTGCAAATTTAGCAAGCTAATTAGGCTTGTAGAAAGTCGTACCAAGACCAAGCAAGGAAGTGAAACTTTGAATTCAAATGAAATGATAAGATAAAAGCACAAGCAGACATTGTTTTCCCAAGCCCATTTCATCATCAAGTATCACATTTTTGGACTTATACCAGAATTTACGCGACCAGTTCAGAGCCTAAAGCTGATTGGGAAACAAAGAAACACCTTTCTAACATTTTGATGGTCATTTCTTTTTCTAGTTGAATTTTCCTTTGATGAATCCCTTTCCACCATGAGGGTTTCAAGCTGATTATTAAAAAGAGTAATGAAATGAAGAATTTTGAATCACTGGTTCATCTAGGCTTTTCTTACAAATATTAATTATCATGATCCAATAGTTTACCATGTAATTTTCTAGTTCTCTTAGGAAGATTTTTTAACTGGAATTCAGAAATCCAACTATTATGAATATGAGACTTTCCTACCCTTTGAACTAAAAAATCTCAAAACTTTTTCTTCATTTGGACCTGCATCAGCACCTTGAGCTTTATCAACAATACTGCCACTCACTGTCACCCTCACTTCTTAATGCCACATTAATGCTCTCCTCTGCTCCACCTTGTCATTTGATAATTCCAATTGTTCAGCAAATACAACGGAATCATCCTGATCCTTACTCAATGAATCTACAGGATTTCCTTTCTTACTTTGTTTTTTGGTATTGATCTTCTGTGTACATGAACACTTTTAGTGTTTTTCAATATTCCTTCTTCATCATAACTCTTTACAGAATTTTGATGATCATGGATTAGATTTTCAGTTGATTCAACATCCAAATCATTAGCACCGGTAGAACTATCCTCTCTGTCTTCATGCACCAAAGTTTCGTCCACAAGATTTTGGCAATTCGTGCTTTTATGAAGTTCATTTGATGTGTCTTTCATGCATCAAAGTTTCATACACAGTATTCATGTTTGGACTGCCACTGTCACTGCCTGCTGCACTTCCAAGATATGGTTGCCAACAAATAGAAGACAATGAGTAGGCTGAACTGAGAAAAATCTGACTAGAGGAGTAGTTGGAACAATGATTTTGGTCTAAGATATGGAGGAACCAGCTGAAGAAGATACCTCACAGTCCCTCATGAACCGGTGAGGCATGATTGATTAGATTTCAGTATCAGAGGTCCATCGGCAACAATCTGATGAAAAGTAATTAAATTAAGGGGAAACCAAATTTGAAATATGATACAAATAAGGGAACTAAATTTTCAATTAAGCCTATAATGTTTTGGTATACTTGGTTTATGTTGTCAATTATATTACGATATATAATTGAGCACCGGGTAATGAACCTCATGTAATTAATGAGGTGAAACAATGATAAGAAACGCAGAACCAATCAATGAAATACTCAAGAAAACAAGGTAATTTGTGATATTATTATGCTCCGAATATATTCCTAGGACAAATGCAACCCATAAGGTCCACCCACGGAGTCCATGACTCCTACTCAGAGAATATCTCTCCTTCCTACCTCTCTCTCTCTCTCTTACCCACCCCCTTATATTGACTTTCTTTCTAACAGAATTTGTTAGGCCTCTGCCATGTCACCTAACTAACTCTCACCCTGCTCCTATTTTCTTTCTTTTGGTATAAACCTTCCATGTAGGAGCCTTATGTTGTTCTTAACATTTCAAATATCGACATAGGGTACTGGTGCCCTATCACTACTTCCCCTGCAGATATAGCCTTGTCCTCAAGGCTAAGTGTTGGAAATTGACTCTTCAATAAACTTTCATCATCCCAAGTAGTATCCTCAACTGCTCTCTTCTTCCATTTGACTAGCCATTGTCTGCTAAGCTGCCCTCCTTTCCATATCTCCCTTGAAGCCAACAATTCCTCGGGTTCTTCATTTTCTTCCAACTCCACTTCTAACCATTCATGTAATATTGTTTTAGCTGAGTAACTACCAATAGCTTTCTTGAGTTGTGAAACATGAAAGACAGGATGCATTTTTGCTCCCTCCGGAAACTTTAGCTTGTATGACAAGGCCCCCACTCTTTCCACTATTGGATAAGGCCCAAAAAATCTTGGAGCTAGTTTCGGATTAATCCTACGAACAACTGAAACCTGTCTATGAGGTCTAAGCTTCAGGAACACCCATTCCCCTACTTCAAATGATATGTCTCATCTCTTCTGATTCACATACTGTCTCATTAACTCTTGGGCATTCACCAAATGATGTTTCAGCTATCTCAGAGCTTCATCCCTGTCCAGCAACTCAGTCTCCGCTGCTTCTACTCTTGTTTCTCCTTGAACCACCCTACCAAAAGTAGGAGGTTTCCTTCCATACACTGCTTCAAAAGGAGTCATTCTAGAAGATATGTGGAATGTGGTGTTGTACCATAGCTCGCCCTAAGGAACCCCATATGACCAATGCTTGGGTTGTTCCGATGCAAAACACCACAAATATGATTCCAAACATCGATTGAAAATCTCCGTTTGACCATCTGTCTTGGGATGGTATGAAGAGCTCATTTTTAGAACAGTCCACTGCAATCGAAAAATCTCCTTCCAAAATAAGCTAACAAATAATGGATCTTGGTCACTCACTATCGATTGAGGTATCCCTTGCAACCTCACTATCTCCTTTGTAAATACCTCGACCACCTTACTAGTTGTAAGGGTGTTTCAATGGTATAAAATGAACATATTTAGATAACCTGTCCACCACCACAAACACTGCTTCGAACCCTTTCGATTTTGGGAGTCCCGTGATAAAATTGAGAGATATGTCCTCCCAAATTCGAGCTGGAATTAGTAGTGGTTGCAGCAGCCCCACGGTGAAGATGTCAAGTACTTTTGTCTTTGACAAACATCACATCCCTTCACAAATTCCTGAATCATTGTCTTCATTCCCACCCAATATAAACTCTCGACCATTCTTCTGTAAGTTCTCAAGCACCTCGAATGTCCCCCCATATGAGAAGCATGAAATTCCTTCAACAAAATTGGAATACAGGAAGATTTGGGAGATATGACCAATCGATCTTTAAAGAATAATGAACCCTGTATCATGCTGAATCCTGGATGGGAGGCTAGATTTTCTTGAAGTCTAACTATCATCTTTTTAAGAAATGGATCATGATGCACCTCCTGCTGAACCTGCTGCTCTTGCATCCACATTGGGAATGACGTGACACTCTTCAATTCCCCTTCCTTGAATAATCGCAACAAGGAATCAACAACCTTGTTTGCAGGTTCTGGTTTATAAACGACATTGAATTGGTAGCCCAATGGTTTGGCTATCCAATTTTGTTGATCAGCTGTTGTTATACATTGCTGCGGCAAGTGCCTCAAACTTTGTTGATCTGAATACACCACAAACCTTCTACCTAGCAAATATGGTCGCCAATGTTGAACCGCCAATACCAATGTAATCCATTCCTTCTCATATGCTGATTTATTTAAATTTGTAGACAAGGCCTTGCTAAAATAGGCTATCGGTTTTTTGTCTTGCATCAACATGGCTCATACTCCCCTTCCTGTCACGTTGCACTCAATTTCAAATGGTCGCTTGAAATCAAGTAATGTTAACACTAGGGCCTGTGTTAATACTCCTTTGAGCTTCTCAAAAGCTCTGCGTGCTTCGGGTCCCCAGCGAAATCCCTCATTCTTCAATCCTTAAAATCAAAGCTCTGCCTGTGTTAATACAAAGTGCAGTCATCTTGGACCATGTCATTTGTTCCGTGCAAAACTTATTATAATCTCTTCAATCCTTTCTTGCCGGTATGCTTCACTCAAAATGGCGAAATTTTGGCATCAGATGCCAATATAACACATTAGCAAGACTTAAATGACAAAGGCAAACTGCTTGAGCATCGAACACATGAACGCATTATTGACACCTTTTATTCTTTACTACATTGTGCAATGTATAGAGAGAGTTTGTTATCACTGCCCAGGGAAATTTGAGGAAGCAACCGAAGAAAATGAACAAGGACAACAGTAGCAGTAGACAACAAGAATTAATTTATGTAATGTTAGTGTTTTCTAATCCTTTTTACTATTTTGTTACTGTTCAATATGAACTTCAATGTGTTGATAGTTCCCTGGTCTCCCAGACTTTTTATGTAGTTTTCAAGTTCAAGCCCTAGTTATAGATTTTTGTTTTGTTACTGATTTTGACTTTAGAGATATTGATCTTGATTGTCTGGTAGCTAACATAAGGAATGGTTTGAAAGGGATTGAACCTAGTGAAGTTGTGATTGAGTTTTTTTTAGATCGTATTTGGTTTAAGTTTAATTTGTTTCTCAAATTAATTGAAGGTTATATTATATAAGCCTTCTGTCACATAATTCGATGATATCTCTACAGGTACATGCATGTGCAATGAATGAATAAGTTATATCTCCAGCAGAACATTTCTGATATTTCCTTTCGTATTTTCTGTTCCCATGTCCAGATTTTTATTTATCTGCATAATCTGTATATGATCATGAAACAAGAAACTTTCAGTTAGCCGAATTAATCTTTATAGGAAGAATGCCTGGTATATGGATTTGAAAATTATGAATATTTAATTATGCCTTTGATCATAAATAATCATTCTGGTTCAGAAAGCATAACGGGTGACAAAACATACAAGACCAAAACAAAACTCTTGAATTATAATCTTCTGATTTTATTCGATTGAACAATTTTGGTTGAACTCCGAAATTTGATTCAATCTGAAAGTGTTATACACGACTTCAGATTTATCCAGTATTATCTCGATTATCAAATTAACCAACAAAAGATTGAATCAAATTTTTTCGAGATGACAAACGATAGTTCGAAGATGACAAGCAAGTTTGCGAAGTTGGACAAGTTTGAAGGGCAGGATTTCAGAAGATGGCAGAAGAATATGCACTTTCTCTTGACAACATTGAAGGTGGTGTATGTGCTGAGTACACCGATGCCGGTGTTTATGGAAGACGAAACTCTGGATCAAACAAGGAAGCGTTCGAAATGGGAGAACGACGATTACATTTGTCGTGGACACATTCTAAACGGTATGTCTGACTCTCTCTTTGATATTTATCAAAATGTTGAGTCTGCTAAGGAATTATGGGACTCTCTTGAATCCAAGTATATGGCAGAAGATGCCTCAAGTAACAAATTCTTAGTTAGTAATTTATTTAATTACAAAATGATTGATTCGAGGCCTGTTATGGAATAATATAATGAACTGCTGCGAATTTTGGGTCAGTTTACTCAACATGATTTGAAAATGGATGAATCCATTGCAGTTTCATCTATAATTGATAATCTGTCTTCTTCTTGGAAAGACTTCAAGCATACCTTGAAACATAAGAAGGAAGAGTTGACTCTAGTTCAACTCGGTAGTCATTTCATGATAGAGGAGTCGCTAAGGGCTCAGGAAATTGACAAAGTCAATGATAAAAATGTAGCAGGTTCCTCTTTCGTTAATATGGTAGAGGAAAGTGGAACAGTTAAGCAAAATTACAATGCTAAAGGTAACAAACGAAAATTTCAAGGAAATAAGAACAAAGGTCCAAACAAACAGACAAAATTGTCATGTTGGAAGTGTGGGAAACCTGGTCATTTAAAGAGGGATTGCCGGGTGTTCAAAGGAAAGAACAAGGCTGGTCCAAGTGGGTCTAATGATCTTGAAAAGCAACAAGGTCAGATTGTAGTGAATAATTTTAATTCGAATACGAATTCAAATTATGTATCACTAATATCTGATGCATACTATGTGCAGGATGATGACGTTGCTTGGTGGTTTGATTCGGGAGCAACAAGCCATGTGTGCAAAGATCGTCGTTGGTTCAAGGAATTTAGACCAATCGATGATGGCTTTATTGTGAAGATGGGCAATGTTGCAACTGAACCAATCCTAGGATTAGGTTGTGTGAATTTAGTTTTTACTTTCGGAAAAAGTTTGTATTTGGATAATGTCTTATTTGTACCTGGTATTCGTAAGAACTTATTGTCTGGTATGGTTTTAAATAACTGTGGTTTCAAGCAAGTACTTGAAAGTGACAAGTACATTTTGTCAAGACATGGTTCGTTTGTTGGATTTGGTTATCGTTGTAATGGAATGTTTAAATTAAATATTGATGTTCCTTTTGTTCATGAATCTGTTTGTATGGCCTCGTGTAGTTCTATAACTAATATGACAAAATCAGAAATTTGGCATGCTAGATTAGGACATGTTCATTACAAAAGATTAAAAGATATGTCAAAATCAGAAATTTGGCATGCTAGATTAGGACATGTTTTGTTACCTTTAGCATTGTAATTTTGCTTAACTGTTCCACTTTCATCTACCATATTAACGAAAGAGGAACCTGCTACATTTTTATCATTGACTTTGTCAATTTCCTGAGCCCTTAGCGACTCCTCAATTGAAAAGGCATAACGGGTGACAAAACATACAAGACCAAAACAAAACTCTTGAATTATAATCTTCTGATTTTATCTGATTGAACAATTTTGGTTGAACCCCGAAATTTGATTCAATCTGAAAGTGTTATACACGACTTCAGATTTATCCAGTATTATCTCGATTATCAAATTAACCAACATTATTTCCACCGAGCGAGTGATGGTTCTACCCGGTTCGAGCAAGATTGCCACTGGTAGAAAATATACTTGTGCTCTATACAAAAAAAAAAAAAAAGTTACGCATTGTTTATATTATAATTTAATTACTTTTCATCAGATTGCTGTCGATGGACCTCTAATACTAAAATCCTATCAATCATGCCTCACCGGTTCATGAGGGACTGTGAGGTATCTTCTTCAGCTGGTTCCTCCATAGATTAGACCAAAATCATTGTTCCAGCTACTCCTTTAGTCATATTTTTCTCAGTTCAGACTACTCATTGTCTTCTATGTTGGAAGAAGAAGAAGATTTTATTTCATTTGGCACACAAAATACAAGAGTATGATCTCCTATTTATACTAGAATAGAATGACTACTCACATAATTTGCTTATTCAAGAATACTGAATGCTCACATAATTGCTTATTCAAGACTTTGTAACTTACAACTTTACAACTTTCATCTTCCACAATTTAAGGCTCATAAAACTTGTTATTATTATTTTTCTAATTAATATCTAACATCCTCCCTTAATTGGAAAATTCTTATGCACACCAAGTCTTGCTTGCAATCTTCAAAAATCTTTAAATTTGAGAGGCTTGGTGAAAATATCCACAACTTGATCTTGAGTTTTCACATGAGTCAATTCTACTTCTTTCTTGGTAATGCACTCTCTAATGAAATGATACCTTGTATCTATATGCTTACTTCGTTCATGGAACACCGAATTCTTGGCAAGCTCTTGTGCAGATCTATTATCAACATAGATCTTTGTGCTTTCCTTTTGCAAAGTCACTTCCATGTAATTTTCATCCTAATCAATTGTGTGAAGCATGTCTCCTTGGAAAGCATGCAAGAAGGAGTTTTCCAAAAGAAGCTAATTCAAGAGCAAAGGAGCCTCTCCAACTTGTTTACACCGATGTGTGTGGCCCAATCAATTCTCCTTCATGTGGTAACAATAAATATTTCTTGCTTTTTATTGATGATTATAGTAGAAAGACTTGGGTTTATTTTCTAAAGCAAAAATCTGAGGCATTTGTAGTTTTTAAAATTTTTAAAGCTCTTGTGGAAAAGGAGAGTGGTTATGTAATCAAAGCTCTAAGATCCGATAGAGGTGGCGAATTCACATCAAAAGAATTTAATGAATTTTGAGAAAAATATGGGATTCGTCGCCCTCTAACGGTTCCTAGATCTCCACAACAAAATGGGGTAGCGGAGAGAAAAAATAGAACTATTCTTAATATGACTAGATGTATGTTGAAGGCTAAAAATATGCCAAAGGAATTTTGGGCCGAAGCTGTTGCATGTGCTATTTATTTGTCCAATCGCTCCCCAACAAAGAATGTCAAAGATCAAACACCACAAGAAGCATGGAGTGGAGTGAAGTCAAGAGTTGATCATTTGAGAGTATTTGGGAGCATTGCATATGCTCGTGTACCCGACCAAGGAAGATTCAAGCTTGATGATCGAAGTGAGAAACATGTGTTCATTGGCTATGATGCAAGCTCAAAAGGCTACAAATTGTACAATCCAAACAATGGAATGACAATTGTGAGCCGAGATGTCGAGTTCTATGAAGAAGGCACATGGAATTGGGAGGAGAAAGAAGACACTTATGATTTTTCCCCGTATTTTGAAGAAATAGATGAAGAAGCCATGACTCCAAATGATTCAACTCCAGCACTTTCACCAACTCCTTCAACCAATGAAGCCTCATCATCTTCCGAAGGGAGTTCAAGTGAAAGGCCAAGAAGAATGAGAAATATTCAAGAATTATATGATGAAACTGAAGTTATAAATGATTTGTTTTGTCTTTTTGTTGACAGTGAACCCTTAAACTTTGATGAAGCAATGAAAGACAAAAGGTGGAGACAAGCCATGGAAGAAGAAATCAAAGCCATTGAGAAGAACAACACTTGGGAGTTATCAAGCCTTCCCAAAGGTCATGAAGCAATTGGAGTCAAATGGGTGTTCAAAATCAAGAAGAATGCAAAAGGAGAGGTTGAGAGACACAAAGCAAGACTTGTCCCTAAAGGTTATAAGCAATAATATGGAGTTGATTATGATGAAGTGTTTGCACCGGTTGCCCGCATGGAGACCATTCGTCTTCATATTTCCTTGGCAGCTCAAATGAAGTGGAGAATTTTTCAGCTTGATGTAAAATCGACATTTCTAAATGGCTATCTTGAAGAAGATGTCTATGTTGAACAACCAATGGGTTTTGTCATCGAAGGTCAAGAAGGAAAAGTCTTGAAATTGAACAAGGCGTTGTATGGTCTAAAGCAAGCACCGAGGGCATGGAATACTCGCATTGACAAGTACTTCCATGACTTCTAGTGGATTGATGACTCCTCCATTCATTATTATCAAAATTATCACGATCTCCTCTTCCTCCTCTTCCTTGGCCATGACCACGTCCACGACCACGTCCTCTTCCACGTCCACGTGCTTTTTGACTACTTTCTCCTCCATTTTGTTTCAAAGAAGCTTTGGCTTTGAGGACTTGCTCCAATGGCTCATCATGTCTTCTATTGAACCTTTCTTCATAGGCTTGAAGAGAACCCATCAATTGGTCTACGGTCATTGAGTCTAAATCCTTAGACTCTTCAATAGCACAAACCACATAATCAAATTTAGCGATTAAGGAGCGAAGGATCTTTTCCACCACATGAACATCTTCCATATTTTCTCCATAACGCTTCATTTGGTTCACAATAGCCAACACCTTGTTGCCAAAATCTGAGATAGATTCGGATTCCTTCATATGCAATGATTCAAACTCTCTATGTAGAGTTTGTAGGCGCACCTTTTTTACCTTATCAACACCTTCAAGGGAGGTTTTCAAAATCTCCCATGCTTCTTTAGATGTGGTTGCATTTGACACCAACTCGAACATAGCTTCATCCAAACCTTGATGAATGAAAGTAAGTGTTTGTTGATCCTTCTTCTTCGACTTCAACAAAGTCTCCTTCTCATTTGGTGACAAAATAGCCTCATTTTGAGGTTGGGTATAACCTTTCTCTACAATCTCCCATGTATCTTGAGAACCTAACAAGGCTTTCATGCGACGACACCAATTATCATAATTCTCTTTGGTAAGACGAGGGAATTGAAACATACTCAAGCCATTGCTTGCCATCTCTCAACTCACAAAGTGTTTCTCTCTCAACACTCTAGAACTCAAGCTCTGATGCCACTTTGTTGGAAGAAGAAGAAGATTTTATTTCATTTGACACACAAAATACAAGAGTATGATCCCCTATTTATACTAGAATAGAGTGACTACTCACATAATTTGCTTATTCAAGAATACTGAATGCTCACATAATTGCTTATTCAAGACTTTGTAACTTACAACTTTACAACTTTCATCTTCCACAATTTAAGGCTCATAAAACTTGTTATTATTATTTTTCTAATTAATATCTAACATTCTATTTGTTGGCAACCATATATTTGAAGTGCACGAGGCAGTGACAGTGGCAGTCCAAACATGAATACTGTGTATGAAACTTTGATGCATGAAAGACACATCAAATGAACTTCATAAAAGCACAAATTGCTGAAATCTCGTGGATGAAATTTTGGTGGATGAAGACAGAGAAGATAGTTCTACCGGTGCTAATGATTTGGATGTTGAATCAATTGAAAATCTAATCCATGATCATCAAAATTCTGTCAAGAGTTATGACGAAGAAGGAATATTGAAAAACACTAAAAGGATTCATGTACACAGAAGATCAATACCAAAAAACAAAGTAAGAAAGGAAATCATGTAGATTCATTGAGTAAGGATCAGGATGATTCCTTTGTATTTGCTGAACAATTGAAATTATCAAAGAATCCTTATATATACACAAAGAATCCTTAAAAAGAGAAGATGGGAGAGGAGGGTTAAGACCCTTATTTGAACCCTTTGGATCTATCTCTGATTTGCACCCCTTGTATTTTATGTGAATTGTCCCCTCTACTCCTCCCTTATATATTACTTTTACACCCCTTATTGTAACAATGCTTTTAACTACATATAAAATGGTTCTTGCTGATTCTTCTACTTTGCCGGAGTTCCTTGAGAATTTCTCTTGGTTGATGAAGGCCATCGACGGTAGAATTTAGAGGTAAGCTTTTCAGTTTGGTAAATACATTCTGCTTTAAACATTTTATAATGTTGACAAGCGTCCCTCTCTAGAACAACCTTGGCAAGATGTACAACTTGTTTAATTTTCTGCCGCTCGCTTCATTTCCTCTCTAACGTATGTCACTGGGTGACTACACAATCATGGTTGCATAATTCACATTATAAACTTGAAGTGGAACACCATTCTTAATCTGATCCTATTTGAGATTAAGTTTTGTAATTATAAACCTTTGAGCCTTCCTTTTGTACGTGGATCAGAAAATGCTCAGAAGCCATATAGAAAACCTTGATGTCTCTTCATGATTTGTGAAATGCACCACCCCTGTCACTTCACACATAGTCAGACATACTTCATCACCTTGAGTTAGTCTCCTGCGTCGGACAAACTATGAGCCTTCCTTTTGTGGATCAGAAAATGCTCAACAGCCATATAGAAAACCATGGTGCCTTCTTGTTGTGAATCATGATAAATTGGTAATCATAAAACCCAGTTACTATGTATTCGATATTTTTTTAGTTGACGACAATGTGTACTTCAAGTTTTTCCATCAACCATCCAAAAAATATTTTTTCAATTAATTTCAATGAGAATATCAAACAAAAAATATCAAGTAACGAAAAATACTTTAGAAATAAAAGATTATTTTTTAAATGTTATTAAAAAATTAAATAACATTAACCAATTTTCTTAATTTTCATATAAGTTTATCAGAGATCAAACGAAGGTAATATCAACTAATTTTATTGTGTTATATTATATACTAGTCCATCATTCTTCTCTTTTGTCACCATATTATAAGACTATCATTTATTTATATGGAGAGACAACCCTAATTAAAGTTATCAATATTTTATATTTTTAAATTATTAAAAATTAAAAAATATTTTTTAATTAATAAAATTAGATTGTTTGTTTTTTTATAAAGTTTAGTATTAAAATTTCATCTATTTGAAATATAAATTAAAATTTTGCATATGGAGGAAATTGAATTACCCTATCCGAAAAAAGAATTTAAAATTGAAGAAATTTGAATTGTTTATTCAAACAAAACATTAAAAAAATAAAGGAAATTAAAATCAAAGCAATTCAAATTTTAGGCATTTCAAATTCCTTGAAAATTTTAAATTCTCAATCCAAACACAAGGTTAATGATGAAGAAAATCAACTTTTGGAATGAATTAGAAAAGAAACACAAAGCGACACACATCTCAAGAACATTCAATGATAACCCCTACATTGGTAACTGTTGTTAGTTACCCCAAATTTGATAATTATAATTAGGCCCCTCATCCAACTATAATATCATTGATGATATCTAACCAATTAGTCTTTCATGACATGTATGTCCTTAGCCATAATTTTATACTGATTAGACAACCACTTTAATATTTGGACAATGGCCCTAACTCATTCAATTATGTTATGTATATATACATTATGTATCACATTGCATAGACAAAAGAAAAGTCAATCAAACAACATATTTTCTTTTCCACATAAAATACACTGAGAAAGTTGGTTGGAATAAAGGTCTAGAATACCGGTATATTGGTAAAAAAATCTGAAAAAAAAATTATTGTCAAAGACCATCAATGAATCAATGGCAGGAACATCTCCAGGAATCACAAAATCAGTTATACTCTTAATTAGATCACGTGATTCGTCTTTGTTATGATTTTTGTGACGGTTTTTCTTTTTCCTTTCACGGGATGGTTCCAAACAGCCAGTAACATTACTGAAAAAATCTGAACATAGTTCTTTCTCATAAACCACAAGCTCTCGAATATCTCCGGGAATCACAAATTCCTCCATGCTCTCAGTTGATTTATGCGACTCATTACTTTTTTTGTTACTTCCTCTATATTCTTCTTCAGATTCAATGACTCGTCTAACAATTCGTATAGGTTGCTTGCTCCTGGACTTTTTCACTATCTTCATGTTCAACAATAAATCCCTTGGACCGCGTGGCTTTCTTGATCCCATTGTTTAATATTTGATTTCTCTCTCCTTGATTTAGATGAATGATTGAGTTCCTTTTATATAAGTTTGTTAGTTTTTAAAATAATTATTTAAAGTCATTCAAACTTATTTGTGAGTACATTTGGTTTAAAATTCAAATAAAATCTATCTTATATTTTTTAAAGAAGATTTAACGAGACCAATTCTTTTATTTATTTGAATCTTACTTTTTTTGTCTTTGAAGAAAATACAAAATAAATAATAAAACATAATAAAAAATAACTAAAAAATATTAAATACTCATCATATATGATCGTAATAGTAGTCGTATAACTATCTTCAAATTTCCTATCCACAAAACTCTCTTCAAATATTAGATGCAGATAACGGGTAAAGAAGCTAGTAGTATTAACCTGGATGGGAAAGTGCGTTCAAGGCTGCTCTGATCGCAAAGGCGGACTCCCCGTGTCGATCCAGATCGAATACCGGTCTTGGCGAGAGGATACCGATAACTAACTTCCATCAGATCCGCCGCCGCCGCCGCCGCCGAGGATCCTCCTCGCGTCTTGTTCTCCGACACCGACTTCTGGCATCGGCGGTCCGGGAACAGCACCCGGTCGTAGGCGGCGGAAGGAATCGGTTCCGCTGCTGAAACTGCCAGAAAGATTGATAAGAGTAGGATCGAGTTGCGGATTTTCTTCATGCTGTTTTTTTCTCTCTGTGGAAACAGAGTGGAGAGAGCGAAGAACAGAGGAGGGGCGTAAAATAGAAGGGGAGAAGAGAAAGGGAGGGAGAGAGAAGAAATACGTGAATTTAAACAAATGGTGATAAAAATACTTTAAGAAAATGGAGTAAACTGATTATTCTTTTATCCCGAATCTTCTCTGGTTTTTCTCTGATAAAAATACTTTTTTTCTAATAAATTTAATTATTCATTTAGGTCTTGTACTTACAGAAATTATTTATTTTAATTTTTATACCTAAAAGTTACTACTATTAGTTTTTGTTCTTATACATATATTTTTAATTTTTTAACTTCTTAAAGTTCTTACATATATACTGTTTAATTCATTTTAGTGTCTCAAAGGATTAAAATAGATTAAAAAAATGTGTAAAGATTAAACAAGTAATTTGAAGATGTATAAACTAAAATGTAAAAAATATGCACGTAAATAAAACAAATTGGTAATTAAACTTAAAATTATAAACATAGTAAAGGATAAAGAAGGAATTCCTGAGCTTATTATCAAAAGAGCTGAATATCTTTATCAGTCAATTTATGCTAAGGAAAAGGAATTGCTTTCTGCAAAAAAATTCCCAAACGAAAAAAAGTCTTCTACTTATATGGATGTCAATGATTTGAATGGAGCACATCTTCCTTCAAAAAGTTTCTTATCAGGAGCTAATCAAATAGAAGTTTTATGTGAGGAAGTTGAGAGTGCTATCACTGTGACCTTCGTCGGTTGTAGGTTCTTGAAGTGTCTGTGTGATGTTCAGACCAGGTAAAAAACTCTATGTTGGAGAGGTAAACATTAACTTTTAGTGTGTTTTCATAATTTGAATGAATCTACACACATCCGTATGTATAATATATTTACAATAAATACACGTTGTCATTTTTTTTCTTCTTGCTCGCTAGTCACTTCTCGCTAATCAATGCTCTACCATTTTTTTATGTTGTTTAAATTTTTATCCCTCCATGACTGAACTTATGCTATCTTTTGTTGTCCATCTGTTTGTAGCATTCTTCAAAATGAAACCCAAAGTGACTAATCCCTATTTACTCACATATGTTGTTTGTAAATTCTCATAGTGCCTGCCATCTTACCAGTCTATGAGTACATGCTGCTAATAAATTTAGGTCTCAACACTGCATTGTGGAGGAGGCAGGCTTAGGGCCCAACTCAAGCTCGATCCAGGAAACGTCTCTTTATATCTGGGTATGTACAACATTTTCTATATGTCAATGGCCTCTGTTTGGGGGTGTGTCATCAATTGATAGAGCTTGTTGTGGTTATCAGTGAGGAAAATAAACTTGTCTTTTTTGCTAATGTTTGTTTTATTTGTGAGTTGAAAGTTGATGATTTGTGGATTTAATAGATTAAAAGAAGGAAGGGGCATATGGACAGAGGTTAAGGCATCATCCATCATAGACAGAGATCCAACTTGAAATTGAAAATAAGCAATATTGTTATTAGAGATTATAGCAAAGGTTTTGATAGCCTCTTGAATTTCTTTCTTATTACTGAATTGCAGCCCTACCTCAAACTTTGCATCTTCATCATTTTCAAGCACCTTAAACTGAGAAAATTTGACTTTTGGATTAGCTTCAACATCACTTCAATATGGAGTATCTAACTCTTCAGAATGTCCATCTTCATCACCAAAATCAAAATTTGTTGCAGCTGAAGTATTATGACCATACAAGTCTGCTTCATTAGTCTGATATGTAGGTCAACCTGTCTGTGTAAATGTCTCAGGGTCATGGTATTATGTCCAATCCCAATTTTCTTCAAAGTCACTATCTGAAACTTCACTATACTCACTACTATCATCATCATCATCTTCCTCAGCTTCAACATCATCACCTTGAACACTAGCCTCCCCTTCAGCCTCAGCCTCCATCTCACCTTGAACACCAACCTCCCCTTCAGCCTACACCTGAACCTCCACCAAAGTCTATTCATGAACATGAACTTCAGCCTCCATTTGAGCTTGAACATTAGTCTCCTCTACAGGCTCCACCTGAACCTTCACCAAACCTTGTTCACCAACTTGAACCTCAACCTCCACCTGAACCTCAACCAAAGCCTGTTGATCAACTTGCCCCTCAGCCATAATTTCACCCTCCACCACTGCTTTAACTTCACCCTCCGCCACAGCTTCAACCCGAGCCTCCACTCCATCAATTACAACAACGTCGTCATCCTCAACATCATTCAACTTTTTTGAGGATGTGTCAATCACCCTCTGCTCAGTGCTTTTCTGGGGTCCTTATACCATAAGCACATGAATGATTTGTACCCGAGGGAGTTAATCTTCTTCTTGAAGTCAATATAAGACATAGTATCCACATCCCAACCCCATTCTTCTTCTTCGATATGACCATTGATATGCAGAGTAAAGGGTTGATAAATGAACATCCCACCATGGTGAATTTTTAACCTCACTGTTTGTTCTTCGGTTGGCCTGAAAAAAAATGATAGTAATAAGAAAATAAAATTCTTTTACACAGTAAAACCCACTTTATATGTCCATTCAATAAATAAAAAACATGAACGAAAAGACAACCCAAAACATGAATAAAAACCACATGAACCAAACAACCCCACAAGAAACCAAAAGCCAAAATCGCGAGGAATGCATAAGGGACCACAACAAAACAAAAACATCCACACACCCCGTGGAGTCCAAAACTTGAATAAAAAATTAACACTCACGTGGAAAACACATCGTGGACCACATCAACCAAACAACCCCACAAAGGGATCACAACCATCCACCATGGTTATTAGTAACCGAAAAATAGCGCTTTAGCGACCGACAAATTTCGTCGCTAAATCATTAAATTCGGTCACTATTAGTATTAGTAACCGAAATAGCGACCGAACCCATTACGTTGCAAAAACCCAAGTCGCTAAGTCCGTTGTAACCAAATTTATTTTCCGCTGCTATTTAGCGACCAAACTAGCGATGCACTAAAATAATAATTTCGGTCACTATGGAGTTGGTTGCTATTTTGCTTGGGACCAGTTCTGTAACCGACATTGTTTGTCGCTAATTCGGACGCTAATATGCAGTTATATTTTAAATTTAAAATAAAATCAAAAAATATTTGGTCTCTATTTCATTCACTATCATATAATTAAACTTAAATATAAACTAAATTCAAAAGGAGTTTGGTCGCTATTGAATAATCAATTTTAATATATAATTTAAAAAAAGGCCATTCGGTCGTGAATTCGGTGGCTGAATTTGCAATAAAATATATTTCGGTCGCTAATGAGGTTGCTAGTATATAATTTCTTTCAGAATTTAATGGACATCGGTTGCTAATTCGGTCGCTATTTAATATTAATTTTTTTAATGCAAAATTATGTTGTATGTTTTGTTTTTCCAGTTACATTTTGACCTGCTTAATAATTATCAACTATAAACATAAATTTTAATTAAATTGTATAATCAAAATTATAAATAAAATTAGACATTCATAATGAGTAAATATATATCTTATAACAAAGTTCTATTTTAAAGATTCATAAAGTGCAAATTCAAAGTTTTCAAAGTTTAATCAAATGCAACGTAAAAGTTAATAAAGTTCAAATTCATAACTAACGTGGCCTAATCAAAGTAAAGTAAACAATAACTAGAGTCAATGATCATTTTCCATGTCATAAGGACGATCAACCTGAGTATCATTAACATGGTGGTCTGTTCCATCTGCTATGGTAGGTGATAGACTAGGAGCTGGTATGATAGGCTGAATATGCAAGTGTTGTAGTATATGTTGCATTTGCTCACTTTGTTGACGAATTTGCTCATTTTGTTGTTGCATCTGTTGTCGCATCTCCTGACTTTGGTGGTCATGATTCTCCATCATCTGCAACATCTTTTTCCTTAAGTGTCTTCTCCTTATTTGCCTTTGCCAAAAACTCAGCATTCAATTTATTAATTGTCTCACGCATTTCCTCTATTTGGTCTTCCACAGGAGCAATAGAAGTAGATGGAGCTGATTTTGAGCAACTAAACCTTTTGCTCAAAGTACCTAGGCCGTACACGTTCCCCTTGTAATTTGGACCTCCAACAACATTCAAATATATTTCATTATCATTAACAGAAGTAGTAGTGTTAGGGGAACCCTGTGTAGATGTGCCTTCCTCTGTTGAACGTTGTAAGATTTCATCTCGATGATGTTGATATTTCTCCTTCAATATAAAGTGAGGTATGAAAATAAATTGTTAAATGTGTAGACATATAAGGATTAATATTCAAGAAAACCATCACTAATACAGGAAAAAAATAACTTTAATCTACTATAGTAGGCTTCAAAGTTTATACTAGCCAATCACAAACATTTAACACTAACTAAAGAAAAGCAAATCAAGATATGTAAATAGGTTCAAGAGATATTCATCAAAGGTAAAAGTTCATTTATAATACCAGGCACTATATATCAAATAAAGTGATAGGATTAGAAGAAACAACTTACAACAAATTCACGGGACTTGTCATTGACCCATTCTCCCGACTTCAATTTCTTAGTTTTCTCCATCACCTCCCAAGCAGTTGGTGGTCTTTAAAACTCCTTTGACTACATAAATTTAGGAAATTAAAATTGTAAAACATTTAATTAATTACACTGAATTGAAAATCAATGAAGTATACATACATATATGCATACATACATACATACATATATATGAAGTAAAATTACCAGCTTTTCAAAGTGAGTTGCAGTAGATATGGAACCACCACAGTATGCTGAGGCTCCTCTATCAACAGATCGATTCGCCTTGGCAGTGGAGCTATTGTTTAGGAAATCTGTAGAACCCCAATGTTCGTCCAAAGTTGCTCGAACATTAGCTGTTATCCACTTTCCTTTATCTTGACCATTTCTAATCTTGTTCATTGCACTTTTTAAAATACATGAACCTTTTGTCTCAAAAACAGCTCTAATGGCTCGCTCTTCTTGTGGGTGCCACCTATACTCTTTCTGCAAAAAATATGAAACAAGAACTAAATTAGAAATCATACAAGAAACAATAAATTTTAAATTACACCATAATTCAAGTTACCTTAAACTCTCCAAACCACCTATCGCGAAGGTCAACTGACACATTCAACCAACTTGGAGCTAGTTCATCAAATTTTGCCCTAATAACATTTGATATGATATTACAACACCCATATGTTGGTTGAAACCTATGTACAAAGACATTGTAAATACCATATTTAAAAAACATTTTAAGAAAATTATTAGTTAAATAAAATGCACTTACTGTCCTTTATATGCACGAATGAAAGGCCTTTCATTAACAATATGTTCATAATTTGGATTTGTTGGGTACTCAGGTGTAACAGAATCATCTGGTGCTGAAGGTGAAGCATCTCTAACAGGGGTAGTAGGAATTGACTCCCTTACAAAGGTAGGATTTGGTTGGTCTTGAGCTGTAGGAAGTGTGTTTGGAGTCTGTGCAACAACATGAATCATCGACTCTGAGGATGATATGTGAATGGATGAGGGGGAAGGATTGGCGGTAATTGGAGCTCTCAAACTGTGGGTACCATGTCTTGTACCACGATTAAATGTTCTACGACCACTACCTCTACCTCTGTCTGCCATCTGCATTTTTTATTTTCTTACACATGTATATATATATATATATATATATATATATATATATATATATATATATATATATATATATATATATAATGTTTAAGAACAAATAAATAAAAAATGAAGTATCACAAGCAATACACTTTAGTAAACAAATAAATCCAACTTGTTAATGAAAACTCACAAAAACATGTTTTCTACACCAAAATATGTCACTTATCTTCTCTTTCATATTCACTACAAGAGTAAAAGTAATAATTATCACAAACCACAATCATACATATGTAAAACTACACACACACACACACACACTGAACATAAGGCATGCAATATATTTAAGAACAATAAATAAAAAGTGAAGTGCCACAAGCAATACACTTTAGTAAACAAATAAATCCAACTTGTTAATGAAAGCTCACATAAAAATGTTTTATACACCAAAATATGTCACTTATCTTCTCTTTCATATTCACTACAAGAGTAAAAAACATGCAATCAACTTTAATCTATGAATTACCTAAGACGTATTTGTATCATCAAAATCACTCTCGATGTCATTCTCACTTAACATGCATTCATCCTTGTCTGGTTCGATCAAGCCTAGTTGTTTGAGTAAATCTACATCTATCTCTTCTCCACCTCCATCAACATCCGCAAGAGATTCATTAATGACATCAGGGTCAAGTTCCAACATTTCTTGAAGCCCTACAAGCTCATCATCTTGGTATGGAGCCTCTTGTTCAATTTCACATACTATATTGTCAGTGATTCTGCTGCGAGCTTTTGTCTTTATTATGGCTAACCATCCTCGATGTCCCTCAGGATATGTTGTGTAATAAACTTGTTCTGCTTGTTGTGCAAATATGAATGGGTCATATGCTTTAGTATATCTTTTTTATTGTCTTACTTCAACAATGTCATACATTTTATCTACTCGTGTCCCTATATAAGGAGTATTATCAAACCTATCACACTTGAATAGAACTAACTTCATCAATGGGATGCCAGTATACTCCAATTGAATAATATCAGACAACATTCCATAAAAATCAGATTCTAGTTGGCCATCAGTTCCCCATACGTAAACACTATAATTAGAAGAATTCGTGCCTTCATTCCAACTAATTGTTTCAAATTTGTATCCATTTATAATGTAGATAGGCCATGATTCAACTTTTCTCTTAGGTCCCCATGCCAAATTAACCAATATTGAATCTTGAATATTATTTTCTGGATTTAAAACCTAAAAAATTTAACAATTAACACCATATATAACATCGTATCATTATGGAAGAAATGTTATTTCAATAATATATAAGGTATTAACGTACATATTGCTTGAACCATGCAAGAAAGTTGGATGAAATGTCTTGGTTAAGTTGAGCATCCGAAGTAGTGGGATTCAACTCCCTTAAAAAATTCTCATAAATACTGGAAAAGAGAAAACAAATTAGTCAACGTAAAAAACATAACATCATTAAAATATTAATTAGAGTTATAAAAGTATTAAAATCATCTTACTCTAAATATGGCTCAACCTCTGGACAATTTTGAAGAACGTACAAGTGAGCAACATGAACATCAACTTGGTCCAAAAAATATGTTTTGGATTTACCGCTTGCTCTTCCTGGATAATTGAAAATTGATATAGGAGGAGAAGATGAAGAACCTTCATCCGCATCAACATTTTGAGGCATCCTAGTCCTTCTTGTTGCAATTAGATCAGGATAGTAAAACGAGGCAAAGGTAGATGTCTCCTCCACTAAGTACGCTTCACAAATTGATCCCTCAACTCTAGCTTTATTCTTGACTTTATTTTTGAGGGAGTGCAAAAACCTAAAATTAATATGAATAAGTATTTTTTTTAAAATGGCTATACATATATAATACAATGGTGTATAAATTACTACTCATTTTATACATCTCAAAAGGATACATCCAATGATATTGGACTGGACCATCAAGTCTTGCCTCATAAGGTAAATGAACTGGAAGATGCTCCATTGAATCAAAGAAGCTTGGTGGGACTTTTTGTTCTAACTTACACAGCAACACAATTATGTTATTTTCCATAATTCTTAGTTGCTCAACATTTAAAGTTGTCGAAGTTAGTTCTCTGAAAAACTGGCTAAGTTCAACAAATGGCTTCCAAATAGGTTTTGGTAATGAGTCAAATGCAATTGGAAGCAACCGTTGCATGAAAACATGACAATCATGACTTTTCATTCCATGAATTTTTCTCTTGTTAAGATCCACACACCGACCTAAATTGGAGGCATAGCCATCTGGTAACTTTAGTTCTTTGACCCATTTAAGAACAGCGAGTCTCTGGGATTTGGTCATTGCATAAGCTGCCTTTGGTTTAAAGAACTTGTCACGACCAACATCTACCAGCTCAAGCTCTTTCCAATTACATATTTCTGCTAAGTCCATTCGAGCATTGTGTGTATCCTTGCTTTTTCCATTGATGTCCATCACAATGTTAAAGACATTCATAAACACATTTATTTCTGTGTGCATGACATCAATGTTATGACCCAGAAGCTGGGTTTTCCAATATGGTAACAACCAAAATATAATTTGTTTCTTCCAATTATGTTCAACACCATAACCAAGAAAATCTTTTTCTTCTTGCGACTCAAGGCAGAGCGATAAATGTGCAACTTTATTCCAAACATCAAGACTAGACAAACGTGGAGGAGGGGGTGAGGTCTCAATGCGACCCTTCTTGAATGACTTTTTATTCCTCCTATATGCATGATTAAGCGGAAGAAATTGGCGATGACAATCAAAATAACAGATCTTGTGAAAATTTAAATTTGTGAATGCCTTTGATCGTTCCATACATATGGGACAACCAAGTCTACCAGCAGTTGTCCAACTTGACAACATCCCATATGCTGGGAAGTCATTGATTGTCCACATCAAAGCAGCCTTCATCAAAAAAATTTGCTTCAATGACAAATCAAAAGTTGGTATGCCATCATTCCATAAGGTGCATAAGTCATCTATGAGTGGTTGCAAGTACACATCAATCTTGTGCCTTGGATCTGGTGGACCTGAAATTAAGACAGTTAAAAACATAAATTCTCTCTTCATGCACGTGCTAGGAGGAAGATTGTATGGAGTTAAGATAATCGGCCAACAAGAGTTAGTCTTCCCAAATTGACCAAAATGACTAAATTCATCTGAACATAATCCCAATCTAACATTCCTAGGGTCCTGACTAAATTCTGGATGCATTCTATCAAAATGTTTCCACGCTTCACCATCAGATGGATGACACATGACATTCGGGTCCCTCTGATTTTCACTATGTCATCTCATGTGAGATGCAGTGGCCATTGAAGAGTACAATCTTTTTAGTCTTGGAATGAGTGGAAAGTACCACATTTTTTTAACAGGAAACTTCTTTTCAATTCCTCTCCTATTAACCGTCAAGTACCGATCACTTTTACAAAAAAAGCAATTGGTTATACTCTTATCTGAATTTTCTTTGTAATACAACATGCATCCGTTCGGGCAACAATCAATTTTCAAACAACCGAGACCCAATTTCTGCACTGACCTCTTAGCTTGATAAAAATTACTAACCATAGTAATGTTTTTTGGCATGGTGTCGCCCATAAGTTGAACCATACGATTAAAACACCCTTCTGACATATTATAATCAGATTTCAAGCTAAGACAGGCCAAAGAAGCTGACAATTCTGAATGATGCTCGCATCTTTCTCACAATGGTGCTTGAGCAGTTGCAAGCATATCAAAGAACTTTTGAGCTTCAGGATTAGGATTCTCCTTCATGCATTCTGTCTCAATTACACCCTGTTGTTCTATGTATTGGTCCATTGATGGTCCAGCATGATCCATGATCATTTGCTCATAAGGATTCAATTATTTCCTTTGCCTACCACTTTCATAGTAGGAACCTTGCAACACTATGGGAGGAAATCGTGGTAACTCTTCACCGTGTAGGCATGGCAGCGGAACCCGACCCCGTGAGAACCGAATCGAACCCGTCCTGACTTTGACGGATAAAAACCGCGTTGACCGGGTTCGGGGTCGGGTTTGGGTTTTCCCCGATAACCCAAAACGGGGGCGGGGGCGGGTATAGGATTACAGATATCCGCCCCGACCCCAACCCGCCTCAATGTTATAATTTGAAAAACCTAATTCCTAAAGGCTAAATCTTATTTTGCGCCGCTACTGCAGCTCTCAGTCCTCACTCCTCACATTGTTAAACCTAAATCTTATTTTGCGCCGCTACAGCTACTGCAGCTCTCAACCTCTCAGTCAAGGAGAAGTGGAGAATGTGAGGCCGCTCAAGAGAGGACGCAACGAAGGTTCCTTCTTATTCATTCATTCATAAATTTATTTTAATCTCTGCTTATTATATCTGAAATGCTTCTAGATTTAAGTTTATCGTCTCTATGTAGAAAGTGTGATTTATGCGGTAGATCCCAATGCATAGAATCTACATCTAAGAGAAATAGTTTTAGTTAAAAAGCTTCTGATGTGCTTTTTCCTTGTTGGATTTTTACTTGACCTGCTTCCTTTCATTGATTAATAATCAAGCTGAAATTTTTTATATTTGAGAACTGAAATAAATAATCTTGGATTTATTACAATAATGAATTTACTGTATCGGTATGGTTTTTGAGCCTTGGTTGAATTGAATTGCATGCCACGGTTGCAAGTGTTTTATGTGATGCATTCCATTGCGATGCTTGTGCTTATTCTGGTTCGAGCTATTTTATATTGTTTGAATTGAAGTAACATTTTCCTGTTGTAGCTTAAGATTAATATATCCCATGCGGACAATTTCTCTTGTTTTGGGTAGTTCTGTGACCAGATAGTATTTATTTGTTATGTGTATATTAGTTGGTACTTGGTAGATTAGAGAGGGACTTGATACATACTTAGAAGATCTCACTAGCTGATTTCACACGTTTTGAAATAGTCTTTACAAGCTAAATCTTCTTCAATTCCTTCATTGAAGATTGCTTTGAGTTGTTTGCAAATTGCAATCTTTATGTATATCTATAGGACAAGTAGAAAGTGGGATAGGCTATAGTTGATTATTTGGAGGGAAATCCTTGGCCCTTCTAGTGTGATAAATTTAACTGTGCACAGTCCATTAAGCATAGTCTTTGTGCTTCTCTAATAAAATGAGTAAAGTTTTCACTATTACGATTTGATTAAATTTGTAGCTTTGATTTTCTTGTTTCCTTTGCTTTCTCCTTTGATATGATAGATTTATTCTGCTTACACGGTCCTTGATATAATAAATATTCAAAACTAAAACTGTTTGTAAATGTGGGGTATATTTCTCTTTTTGGTAGAGGAATTCTTATTAGTAGCTAATAGTGTATGCACTAGTTATCGTAAAGTGGGGGGAAGTAATTAGACATATCAACATCATCATGGTCCCCCAAAATTAGTGGGAAATTTAGTTTGAGATAACCTGAACAGGTTTGAACATCTGTAGAGCTAGAAGACACACTACTACGGTGTCCTTGGTATATCAGAAGCAGTGGCATTCTTTCAGTTTTATTCCAAGATATATCTGAATAACTTGTGTAAAGTTTATCCAATTTCTGACTCGTGAAAGTGGATTTCTTTTGTTTGACTCTGAAAAGAGGAACAGAGGCTTCTTTTTTTTTACCCCCAACGATGTCAGATACTTAATTGACAAGTAGTTTATTGGTAGCTTCCCATTATCTAAGTAAATTGTTAACTTAATTGGTAAGCATGCAGAAGAAACATCTATATTCAAGAATAAGTTTTTACCACTTGACTTTTGGTATGAATGCAAGTCACGTAATAATTCTATGAAATTTTAACGAATTTTTCAAAAGTTTCGTAAGCTGATTATATACTCTTGAACTTTAAGGTGTGTGATTTGCTTAGGAATCTAAGTTGAAAGGTGCAAACAATCTACCTTTATTTTTCAAAAAAAGACGATTTTTTTGTAGATAATGTGTGCAAATGTTGGATAAAATTCTTTTGGTGAATACAACTGTCTCAGCGCAGTTGTATGTGTTGTTTCAATAGAATTTTTCTTTGCTGCTGATATGGAGAATGCAAGCTTTTGGGTAGTGTTTTTTGCTAATTAATATTTACCATGGTAGAGAGTGGATCAGAGAGAAACAACTAGAGAAAACATAAAGTTGTTTATTGTGTGAATGAAAATTTTACTCTGAAAGCACTGGTATTCCAGAGACCTGTACTCTCTTATTTTTCTCTAATTTTCTGATTACACTGGTATACGAGAATTTTGTAATATGTAGTGATTCTATTCAGAAATATTGTCTATCGTGGACTGGTAGATGATACTTGTGGCCCAAGTCAAAATAATATAATTTTCTTAATTTAAATGTATCTTATTAGCAAATTTTAGATGTCAGATGCAACATTTTTCTTTAGTTTTTTTTAACAATTTTGATTGTCACATGTAGGTCCACGTGAGTGGTGCTTATCCACGCAACATTTTTTTTTAATGTACAACACTTAAATTTAGAGTAATGGGTTTTAGGCCCCTTAAAATTTAGTCAAAATTGATTTTTGTTTCTATATAATTTTTTTAAAAAATTAGGCCTTATATTGCTAATATATGGTAGATTTTATCCTTGACTCTGTTTATAGGACCTAACAAAAAATAAAATCTACCACATTCAAAAAATATAAAAACCAAGATCATTACTTTTAAAATAAGAACTAAAAACAATTTTAAATCAATTTTTTACTGCAATTTTAATCAAAACTTGAAGAGCCTAAAGCATATTTTTCTAGCATTTGTTTTACAAGTACTTTGAATGAACTTAATAGGAAGGAAACAGAAATAGAATAATAGAGGAGGTTTATTAATATTTTTATAACCTCTCTGATTGTTTTTTGCATATGCTGGGTTGTGCTACCTCCTAAGCCATTCTATAGACTATTGTTGATTCAGTTGGGAACAGAAATAGGGAATATTTACCTTCTTTCAAAATAGAAATTTATTTCCCTCCTTTTATGAGGTACTTTAAGTCTTGAGGATGGAAAGTATAACTAAGAATCAACAAAATCTTACATTTTCTATTAACCCAATTTGATTTATTATTGTTGTAAAAAATTTCTTTAATAAATTCTAATTTTTGCCCCAGTTTTACCTGCTGTATTTTTTTTCTTTCCAGGAAAGTAATGGAAGATATTAGTTTTTCACCAGAAGGAATTTATCCTATTTCTTCACCAATTAATGAGTCTCCTTCTCCTTCACCTTCACCAATGGATCAAACTCGTTCACCTATTCAAGTTGATCTTGCACCTTCTCCTTCACCTATTAATGTTGATCATACTCCTTCACCTCATGAAGATGAAGTTAATAATGTGGAGGCACAAGGAGGAATATGTAGGTTGAAAAGTAAGATTTGGCAGCATTTCAAAAAAATTAAAGTCAATGGTTTGGATAAGACTGAATGCAAGTATTGTAAGAAACTTCTTGGTGGAAAATCAAAAAATGGAACCAAGCATTTGTGGCAGCATAATGAGATTTGTGTTCAATACAAGATTTTTATGAGAGGGATGAAAGGCCAAGCATTTCTTACCCCTAAGGTCGTGCAAGGAAAACAAGAGTTGGGTGCGGGAACTTATGATGCAAGGGAATAGTTGGCAAAAGCAATTATTATGCATGAGTATCCACTATCAATTGGTGATCGCCTTGGCTTTAGGAGATACTCTGCTGCCCTCCAACCTGTGTTTCAGGTTCGCTAGCAAAATCCCTTTTTTTCAAGTATGCAAATAATATATTATAGATACATTTATTGATTTATAACTATTAATAAATGTAATTATTTCCTTTGATTTATTGATGAATGCATTTTTTATTTTTAAATTATCCTTTGATATATACAACTGGTATATTATAAAATAAAATATAGTGATATTTTTCAGGTTCCTACTAGAAACACAATTAAGAAGGAGATAATGAAAATCTATGAGAATGAACGAGCAACAACTTTGAAGTTGTTGGATAGTCTTATGGAAGAGTGGCCCTTACATCAGACATGTGGACTTCAACAAGTTAGAAGAGGGGGTATATGGCTATTACAACTCATTACGTTGATGGTTGTTGGAACTTACAAAGTCAAATTTTGAGGTTATAAAACGATTTGAACTTTTTATATTATTAGTCCTTTTATTTTATAAAATTATTGAATATGATTATATTATATCTCTTTTTTTTGGTTGTTTTTATATTGTATCTCTATTTTTATGTTAGGTTCATCTATTTTCCTGCTCCTCATACAAGTGATAGACTTTGCAATGTATTGACTGACTGTTTGATGGATTGGAATATTGACACAAAACTGTCCACTATCACCCTAGATAATTGTACCACAAATGATGCTATGATTGACAAAATTAAGGATAAATTGCACTTAGGTAGTTTTCTTAGGGATGGATCTTTACTTCACATGCGTTGTTGTGCTCACATCCTTAATTTGATAGTAAAAGATGGGTTGGAAGTGGTGAAAGAAGGTGTAGAAAATATTCGGGATAGTGTGGCATATTGGACAGCAACACCCAAGAGGAAGGAAAAATTTGAGGAAACGGCTAAACAATTGAGAATCCCTTACAATAGGAATTTGGCATTAGACTGTCCAACTAGATGGAACTCAACTTATAAAATGCTTGAAATTGCCATAGGATATGAGGATGTATTTTGTTGATTAAAGCAACTAGAGTCTCAATATACTTGTTTGCCAAGTACTTTGCAGTGGCAATTTGCAAAGGATATTTGTGGGAGATTGAAGTTGTTCAATACTATCACTGAATTATTTTCTTCTACTAAACATCCAACTGCTAATTTGTATTTTCCAAATATATGTGAGATTAAGTTGGCAATCAAACAATGGATTACCTCTCCTAATCCAATGATTCAACAAATGACAAAAAATATGATGATCAAATTTGATAAATATTGGGGTGTGATTCATAATGTGATGGGAGTTGCCACTGTTTTAGATCTTAGGTACAAGATGGAGTTGCTTGAGTATTATTATGAAAAATTGTATGAGCATGACTCTTTTACTCAAGTGAGGGGCATTCAACAATTGTGTTATGACTTAGTTTCTGATTACCAAATGAAAATGAACAAAGACTCTTTTGGTAGTAATGTTGGTGATGTTACTGGTAGTGAAGTTGTTGGTGATGCATTATCTGAGTATGATAGATTTATAATATGAAAAAAAGGGCTAGAAGTTCTTATGTTAAATCAGAGTTAGATAACTATTTATAAGAAGATGTTTTACCAAGAGCTGTTAACTTTGATATTTTGATGTGGTGGAAGTTTAATGGTGTCAAGTATCCAACACTTCAAGCAATTGCTAAGGATATATTAGCTATTCTAGTATCTACCGTAGCTTCAGAATCTGCATTTAGCACTGGTGGTCAAGTATTAAGCCCACATCGTAGTAGACTTCAATGGACTACTTTAGAGGCTTTAATGTGTGCTAGAAGTTGGTTGTGGAGTGCTGAAAATACAGGTAAAGTTTTATTCATATATGTTGTTAAATTGATATTTGTGTTTATTCAAGAACTAATACTAGTAATGTATTTTTATAGGTTCTACGAGCTATAAAGTTGTTGCTGAATGTGCTAATGTAATGAATGAAATGATTTCAGATGATGAAGGTAAATAATGTTCTAAATTTCATTTTTTGTTATTATATAATATAAGCTTTTGTTCTAATTTTTTTTTATTTCTTTTATGCAAGTGAAATGATGGGTGCTGCTGGTGTCACTAATTTGGAGGAATGACTAACATTTATTTGTTGAACAATTTAAGTTGTTTCTTTTTCTTTATTATGTAATTTGAAAGAATGAAACATGTTTAAGTTGCTAAACAAAATGAAACATGTTGAAGGACAATCAACATAGTATATTAATATATCCTTTTTTGCTAAATAGAATCATATGCTACTTATTGTTGGGACAACATATATTTAGATGGTAATGTTTTTTTTGGGGGGAAATAAATATGCATGTCTTAATTCCTCATGCAATACCCAAATTTTATGATTTTAATTGAATAGATTGATTTGCTTTAGTAATTTTTTAAATTATGATAATGATCCTATATTTTGAATTTGGCTTTCTTATTGTTTTTCTATTATAAAACTATTTTTTAGCCTTTTTTTTCATTTTTTTTTTCAATAAGTTTCAATATTTTTTCTCTTTTTTAAAAAATTTTAATCAATTCTAGCGGGGGCGGGGCGGGGCGTGGCTGGGAAACCCGACCTCCAACGGGGACGGGGTGGGTATGGATTTTTTAATCCCGGCGAGGGTCGGGGGCATGGCCGGGGATTAGTCAAAAAGTCGGGGGCAGGGGTGGGAAATGCAATACATGTCCCCGTTTCAACCCGTTGCCATGCCTATCACTGTGGTTTGTCCACCAATAATAATTTGGCATGAACCCTTCCTCATAAAGATCCTTCATCACATCATCCACAAACTTGAAAACTTTACATTTGCATTTCTTGCAGGGACACCTTGTTTGTTCTCCTTGCATTTGAAACATGTCCTGACTAGTAACAAATTGTACAAATTCAAACACTCCTTCTCTAAACTCATTTGTCCAACGTTTATTATCATCCAACCTCTGATACATCCACCTTCAATTCTCAGGAATCTCCATTGATACAAACTACAAACAACAAATCTCCATCAAGAAACGTCAAGAAGTAAGAAAATATTATCATCAAATGAAATGATTTGATATTATTCAATGGAGTGTGTTCATGCAAACACACAAAAGACATACTACTATAGCGTTTGCATGGAAGTTGAAACAGTCGACTTAATGTTTATTTACTATGATTAATTTGAAACTTTAGATAAAGTAAGGTTGATGATGGAACATGAATATTGTGTATTACAAGTACCTCAATGTAGGTATAATTAGACAATGAAGAAAAAACTCCTGCCCGAAATTAATAAAATACATTATATTTATTTTTAATAATTAATAGGGAAAAATAGTGCAAACTTACACATGCAATGCTCTTTTTTCTAATATCATTCATGTTCCTTAATCAATTTGTGTCCCGTGATCTAAGGGCTATCTTGGATAAGTCTTTTTTATTTAAAAAAAATAAAATTGTGTCTATTATGTGAAATTAATGAATTATAGTAGTACTATACTAGTGGAGAAAAATAAAACTATTGTTCAGAGCTTAGTTCAAATAAAGTAATTATAAATTTGCTTACATTTAATTGTGAGCATAAAAAAATATAAAATAGAAAAGAATGATTAATTTTAAATTATCTATTGAACTATCTTTAACTTAAATTTAAATATATTTAATTAAGTAATTTATTTTATCAATATTATAACATACACTACAACAATTTAAACATGAACAAAAAAGACAAACCAAGAGAAGAGTCCAATGAGATGTGTCGACCACTGTAGCTAGGTCCTCTCCTGTGCTATTTCCTCGATTGTTTGCAATCCCATGTACACATCAAACCTTCCTGCACTAAAATTGTTCAAAGTTCAAAAACACAACACTTAATTAATTAGCACTACTGTGTCACAGCCCCAACTATATATTGAGAAATTCTACGTCTCAGATATGATTATTAATTATTCTACTTATTTCAATTTCTCCACTGTAATAAATAAAAGTAAAAGTAGATTCTCTATATATAACTTTCATTTTTTTTTCCTTACACCTATTATTACTACGAGGCCCATTTTGGTGTAATCAATTTGAACATGACCCAAACTCAATTAACTTTCTGAAAAATTAACTATAAAATTTAAATTAAGTATGTAACATGTCAAAGAGATTATTAAACAAATGTTAATATTATCATTTATGTTATATGATTATTTTTTTTTTTTGGACTAAAAAGTAAGCAGAAGGGACTATTTTGATCATTATTTTCAAGATTTATTCTTCATCTTAATCATTATTTTTTTAAATCTAGTAATTAAGATTGATTATTGATTACAATTATTATATTTTAAGAAAATAAATAAATGATTTTTTTAGTGTTATACTATTTTGATCTCTCCTCAAAAGTAATTAATAGTTGTATTTTGAGAGATTTTTTTTATAGAAATTTTCTTATTTTGAAATATTAATGTGATAATATATATATTTCTAAGGATTAAAATGGTGTTTTCCCTTCAGTTTTCCATAGTATTTAAAATTGACACCATTTAGTTCCCAATGTGACGTCGGTCTTATAGATGGTGGCTACATAGCTACAATAGAAATGCCATTTGTCTCACATGATCGAAGTAGACAATTTTTTTTTTGTCGGTGAAAAAGAGAATATATTAATTAGCCAATGAGGATGAGAAATACCCAGAAAAAATAATACAAGTAAAGTTCATGGAAAAATAAATAAATGTATATTTGAGGAGTTCTATACCTTGAAAGGAATGGTGAAATGAAAATAAAGAAAGCACTAGGTGAGACAAAATCACAAAAATATAGAAAACTACACTCTTTTAGCATTATATATATATATATATATATATATATATATATATATATATATTACATATATATTATAAAATGTTTCCATAAAAAATATTATAAAATGTTATTTTAATTCGTAAAAGGTTAAATTATACTTTAATCCTTCCTTTTCAATTAGAATCAGTTTGACTGATTGTAGAATGAAAAAGATTTAGTTTAATTTCTTATACTTTAAAAAGTTTAATTTCATTCTTTATGTTTTTAATCCATCAATTTAGAATTAACGTCCTTATTTCAACCAAAAAAAAAATTAACACCCTTAACATTTTTAATATATTAGTAGTTAAAAATTCACTCAAAACATTCTTTTAATTATAAGGTAAATAAATAAAGAACTTAAATTTTACTGTCTGAGAGTCTTTTTTTTTTTTTTACCACAAGAATAGAAGACAAATAGAAAAAATTTACAACAATTCACGTGTTACTCAACTAATAGAGCTAGAGTGCTATACTTCCTTTTTCTTTTTACTAGGAGACTTTATTTAACTTAGAGAGTGATTAACCTGGATATTTATTAAATTTTGATAATCTTTTATTAATTATCGCACTCAAATTTATCAGCAATAATTTGTCTAAAATTTTTGCATTTATTTTGTATGAAAAATTGTATTTGGACAGATCAACCCACAAATTATAATCTATAACTATTTAAAAGAATTATTTTCAAGGTGTTTTATCTAACAATTAGGAACATTGTGAATTGATATCGTTTCACAACCAAACATATACTCCGTGCCAGTTTAATATATAAGGAATGCCAGGATATTATTCCTAAACATTAAGGAAATGTTAGCATTTTTAATCTTTTCCCCACTCTAGACATTGATTTATGCACACTTATGTCAGGATATTATTTCTGAACATCAAGTAATTTTGTTAATTATATTACCCTTAAGACCATTGCCAATAAAACTTTCATTGAAAATCATAATACTTGATGTTATCCATCGATAAACCTTTCTATTTATTCTTTTTGTTAGCCAATTATCCTAATTTTTTCTAACATGTATTTATATTTATATAATCCTAATTTTATTTGTAGTCCTGCATTGGTCTAGTGTTCAAGCAACTTGAACTGGGGTTCATAAATGAATTTTTTTTCTTAGAGAAAGCCACATCATACTGTTCTAAAACACGGGAAGTGTTAACCCTACAATACCATTAATTCTACCTTTCATTTTTTTTATTCTTTCTTTGTGCTTCCAGCATGCCAAACTAGCACACTGCACAGTCAAACACAGAACTAGACATGCCCTAAAACATGTGAAGTGTTTTGAGTGCCTGAAATGTGTCAATCATCACGGACAAGACTGTTCTTGGCACTTCATCTACCACAAACATGAGTTTGTCTGAGATAAAGAGGACTAATTCTAAAAGATGGTTTCATAGAGGCAATTTGAGGGGTTCTTCATCACTTATCCCTACTACAAAGCACTCAAAACACACAACCAGCAAAAAAAAAAATTGAAGTTCCACAACCTAGGTCTTGCAATGCAAAACTCAGAGCAGAGAAATTCCATAAAAAAAATATATTTCAACATACAGCAGCAATATTTCAGTTAGCAAAAATTGTTCTAATTATATCCAAATCGGAGCAAAAGTGTTGGAAAAAACAGGGAACTCAAAACCCAAAACAGAATAAGCAAAAAAAACAAAAAGATGAAATAACTTACTGTGTAAGAGCTCCAAACCAGAAGAGACGAAGGTATAGCGTGCACTGCAATGTAGATGAAATTTAAAAGATGAAACCCTAGGAAGAGCAAGAACCGATAACCTTTATTCTCATTCTTTTCTTTCTTTCTAAAAGTACTGTATCACCATAACCTTTACTCTTTCTTGTCTTTGTTTCAAAAAGCACTATACCTTTACTCTCTTTCTTTCAAAAGCACTACAGGTTACTTTTCACGTTTTTTGCATTTTCTTTGTTTTGTTTTTTCTTTTTCTTTTTCACGTTTTCTTTCCTTTTTCTTTCTTTTATTTTTTCTTTTCATCATTTTTGACGTCATTTTCTTTTTCTTTTCTTTTGTTTTCTCTGTTTTTTTTCTTTTCTCTTTTATCTCTTTTTTTTCTTTTCTCTTTATTATTATTATTATTATTATTATTATTATTATTATATTTAAATTATTTTTTTCACATTTAGCTTCTTTTTTATTTCTTTTTCTTCTAGTGTTCTTTCTTCCTTCCTTTTTCTTTCTTTTCTTTCTTTTATTTTTTTTTCTTTTCATCATTTTTATGTCCTTTTTCTTTTTAGGTTCGAATTGAAATAAAAACTGAACAACGATGGTGAAGTGTTAATTAAACTAACCAAGTTGCGCTTGTCTTGAAGTACTTAGGTTCGGATTGAGGCTTGGAGGTCTTGGCTCTTTTAGCTCGAGGCTGAGCTTTGGGCTTGTTATCTTCGGTGCATCGTGTATGGCTTCTTGACCCTGCTTCGTCTTTCTCTTAGCTCCTCTCCTCATTGTGCTCGCTAGAACCAAACAGGGAAGAAAGAGAAATAGGGTTGGCTTTGGGGCTGAACCCTGATAGAAGGCGTTGGATCTGATTCATGGTTGTCAAATATTTCTCTTTCATTGGCGCTTCATTTTCCCTTTCTTCATCAAATATTTTCTATTTTTCAAATATTTATTTATGTAATTTGTTGACAGTATTTTTATCTATATTATAATAAATAACATGAATTTCTTAATATAAATAAAAAATATTATCACTAAATTAGAAACATTATTTTGAAAGATAAATATAATATATAAAATAAAAAAACTTATATAAATATACATATTCTAATATATGTGAATATTATTTTTTACATATATTAAGATTAAGATATTTTTATTATTTATTAAAATAGTATTTTTTATTTATATTTAACTTTATTTAATCAAGTGGTTAATTTTTTAAAGAATTAAATTATATAGTAAATAAATGTACTTAAATAAAATGAGAAAATTTTTCTATTTTTAAAATATTTATTTATGTAGTTTATTGACAGTATTTCTATTTATGTTATAATAAAAAAATATGAATTTCTAAATATAGATAAAAATACTGTCACTAATTAGAAACATAGTTTTAAAAGATAAATACAATATATAAAATAAAATTTTTATATAAATATACCGATTCTAATTTATGTGAATAATATTTTTTACATATATTAAGATTAAGTTACTTTTATTATTTATTAGAACAACATTTTTTATTTATATTTAACTTTATGTAATCAAGTGGTTATTTTTTAAAAGAATTAAATTATATTGCAAATAAATGTACTTAAATAAAATGAGAAAATTTTCTATTTTTAAAATATTGATTTGTGTAATTTATTGACAGTATTTTTATCTATGTTACAATAAATAACATAAATTTATTAATATAGGTAAAAAAATATTGCCACTAAATCAGAAACATTATTTTAAAAGATAAATATAATATATAAAATAAATAAACTTATATAAATATACCTATTCTAATTTATGTGAATAATATTTTTTACATATATTAAGATTAAGTTATTTTTATTATTTATTAGAATAGTATTTTTTTATTTATATTTAACTTTATGTAACCAAGCGGTTATTTTTTAAAATAATTAAATTATATAAAAATAAATGTACTCGAATAAAATGAAATATTTTTATTTTTAAAACATTTATTTATGTAATTTATTTATAATATTTTTATCTATAATACATTAAATAACATGAATTTCTTAGTATAGATAAAAAAATATTGTCACTAAATTAGAAATATTATTTTAAAAGATAAATATAATATATAAAATAAAAACTTATATAAGTATACCTATTCTAATTTATGTGAATAGTACTTTTTACATATATTAAGATTAAGTTAATTTTGTTATTTATTATAATAGTATTTTTATTATATTTAACTTTATGTAACAAGTGGTTATTTTTAAGAGAATTAAATTATATAATAATATATGTACTCAATAAAATGAAATATTTTATATTTTTAGAATATTTATTTATGTAATATATTGACAGTATTTTTTTTATCTATAATAAATAAATAACATGAATTTCTTATTATAAATAAAAATATTGTCACTAAATTAGAAACATTATTTTAAAAGATAAATATAATATATAAAATAAAAACTTATATAAATATACCTATTCTAATTTATGTGAATAGTAATTTTTGCATATATTAAGATTAAGTTACTTTTATTATTTATTAGAACATTATTTTTTATTTATATTTACTTTATGTAATCAAGTGGTTATTTATATTAGTCCGCACCCGCCTCGCGACCTAGTTTTTAAAGAAATACTTAAATTTGAAAATAAATATAGTTTTTTCTCTTAAAAAAAGTCAATTACACTCAATTATATATATATATTTTAAAAAAATCTTAATAAATCTCTAACAAATACTCAATTACAAAAATTTTAATACAACCAAATCAATTTTCAACAAAATCAAAAGAAATTTTGGATTAGGCTTTTAGGATTAATTTAGTTTGAGTTGGCCTTGGTTAGTAGTTGTGGGCTTGTAGGTCAACCCATGAATCCCGTCGTCCAAACCCACACAGCTTGCGGATTATGTTGGACGAACCCAAAATCTTGCATAGCCATGGATTTTATAAAACAAAAAAAATGGTTTGTGGCTTGCGCAAACCACAGACCTTGCTATCTGATTCATGAACCCGAGTCTGTTTATCCACCCCTAATTAAAATCAGTAACTCAAATGGGAATTAAAAATAGGAGGACTAATTTGGTGAAATTATAGGTAAAATAGGGGGACATATTTTGCAATTAAGCCTTAAATCAAAGTAAATTTGGGATTTTAGTGAATACATATGTTACGCATTGCATCTTATTGGGTCTTGCTCAATACACATGTTGTACTAAAGTCAAATTAGATCTTCATCAATGCATAAATTTTACTTATGTCATATTTAAACTTATTGAATAATTCTCGTGTTACACTTATATCTTATATTTTGAATTACCTAATTTTATAAATTTTCATTATCATATATTTTCAGTCTATAAAGGGTATTTATTATCATTTTTAAATATTTATTTTGTAAAAAGCACAAATTAAAAGACTAATGATAAGCATGCCTTATTTATCTTAATCAAATAATGTAAATATTAATTTCTTAATTGAAAAATATTGCTAATATACTAATTTCAATATTTTCTAGTATAAAATATATTTAAGTATATTATATATTTATAATAAATACAATATTTTTTTACTTCACTTATATGAGTGAATAGGCAATTTAGTCCTTGAGATTGTAACCACTTTGCATATTAGTCCCTGACTTAAATTTTAATTCATAATAGTCCCTAACTTTACCTCCGTTATGCAACTAAGTCCCTGCTGTTAAAATCTAATTTCCTCCGTTAGTCAAATGTCTATTTGGCAAATGTAAGCATCCAATGTGGCAGGTTTGAGTCCAAGTCAGCAATATTATGTGGCAAGGCAAGGACTGAATTGAAAAATTAGGTTTAAAAGAAATCAAAAATGAAGTAAACCCATTTTCCCTTTCACTGTTGCTCTTCCCTCCCATTCTCGTGATTGAGGGTTCGCGCTTTTTGTCAGGTTGGTGGTTTCATTCAATTCGTTTGCATTGTTTTGGTGGTTTGATTTGGGGTTTTACATGTTCGAGGGGTTTCATCTGTGGCATTGTCTTCGCGCTTCGTAGGGAGGTTTATGATCGTTTATTATTTTCGTTTATGATGCTCTGTTTTTATAGATGACAATGTTTTTGGTTTTTGATTGTATCTTCGCGGTTTTTGACAATGTCAATGTCTTCGCGCTTTTTGAGGTAGGTTTTTTTATTTCCTAATATCTGACCATGTTTGCGGTTTCTGATTGTGTAGAATGAATGACAATATAACTTTAGTATTGCACCATGGAGGAAGATTCACTCCACGTGCCAGTGATGGAAAGGTTGAATATATAGGCGGAGAATTTGACGTTTGGGAGGATATATCTGCAGATTGCCTGAATGCATTTATCTTATATGATCTGGTGAAGCTTGTAAGAAGTATAGTAATATAGGAGAATGTTTTTGGTTGATTGATAAGGACTTAGATTTTAATCATGGGTTAAGGAGTTGTACAACTGATGGAGATATATTACACTTAGTTAGGGATGCTTTTGAAAATGAGAATGAGATAAATGTTTATTTTCATCATGAAGTAGATCCAATTTTAGAAGAAGTCCCACAAATGTTGTACTTGGAATGTGATCCAATTCGAAAAGCTGTTGAGAATGAGGATGATTTAGATGATGTACCTGTTGCTGCCATGAGGAAGGTAAGTTTTAATTCATCTGTACTTGGTCCGACATGGTTACCATAATTAATTAATATGATTAATTTTTACTTTATCACCATTGATGCAGATGTTGGTGCTGGAGAGCAGAGAGATGCTGGTGAGCAGATGGATGCTGGTAAGCAGAGGGATGGTGGTGAGCAGAGGGATATTGATGCTGGTGAGCAAAGAGATGGTAGTGAGCAAAGGGATACTGATGCTGGTGAGCAAAGAGATGGTAGTGAGCAGAGGGATGCTTGAAGCTGGTGAGGAGAGAGATGCTGATGGTGAAGAGAGAGATGTTGCTGATAGTGAGGAGGAAAAGGAAGTTGACAGTGATGAGACAGATGCTGAGTGGTTTATAAATTTCTCTTGTATGTTGAATGAAGTTGAAGCTGAAGTTGAGACAGATGGTTATCATTCAGAGGAGCTTAATATCCCCATTAGTAGTGATGATGAAGATGAGGATGTTGAAGTTTATCCTCAATATAGTCAAAGTAGTGGAGCTGGTGAACAGAAGTTGGAATTAGGGATGGAGTTTGGTACTCTAGATGAATTTAAATCTGCCTTGAGGGAGTATAGCATATTGATGGGCAGGGAGTTCAAGTGGAAGAAGAATGATAAATAGAGGGCTAGAGCAAAATGCAAGAAGCATTTTGTGATTGGGAAATCTACTGTGCAAAGAATGAAGTTAGAAACTCTTTTCAGATAAAGACATTTAAGCATAACCATAATTGCTGCAGAGAAGTGAACAACAAACAAGCAAATAGACAGTGGGTGGTCAGTAAACTTGAGGGCAAACTCAGATTGCAGCCAACCCTTAAATGTGTTGAAGCTTTGGAATATTTCAAGCAAGAGTTTGGAGTGCACATTGAAGTTACAAAGATGTGGAGAGCCATGAAAGAAGCAAAGCAATTAGTGGAAGGAATGAGAGGAAACAATATGCCAAAGTATTTGATTATGCACATGAATTGTTGAGGAGCAATCCTGGATCAACAGCTAAGATCAGCACAGTGCCAAGTCCAGAAGGTCCACCACAATTTCAGAGGCTATATATTTGTCTTGCTGGCTGTAAGAAGGGGTTTGTTGCTGGATGTAGACCATTCATAGGTCTAGATGGATGTTTCCTAAAGAGTGCATTTGGAGGAAACTTGCTCTCTGCTGTTGGGCTTGATGGCAATAACCACATATATGTTATTGCTTATGTTGTTGTGGACATTGAGAACAAAAGACAATTGGAAATGGTTTTTAACTTTGTTGCATGAAGATCTTGGGGATTACATACAGAATGGGTGGAATTTCATGTCAGACATGCAAAAGGTATGGCATGGTGTGATTTGCAATTGTTATCATAAGTTAGGTATTTAATTGAAGTTAATGACATAAGTTAGGGACTAGTCCAGAAGTATTTACTACTTTGCTGCAATTTTTCAGGGACTTATTCCAGCTTTACAGGAAGTCATGCCTGGTGCACCTCATAGATTTTGTGTCTTGCATCTTTGGAAAAATTTTACAAAGCAATGGAAAAGCAAGGAACTTAAAGGAATTGTGTGGCAATGTGCAAAATCCACTACTGTTGCTGAGTTTGAAGGCCATATGGCCCATTTGAAGACAATCAACTGCCAGGCTTGGGAGTATTTGAATAAATGGCCCAAACAAGCACGGACAAAAGCTCACTTCAGTACAATACCCAAGGTGTACAATATATGCAACAACACTTGTGAGGTATTCAATTCCAGAATTCTGCAGTATAGATGCAAGCCTATTATCACAATGCTTGAAGAAATTAGAAGTTATATCATGAGAACCATGGCTGCCCACAAGGTTAAACTTTCTGGAAAACCTGGACCATTATGTCTAGTGCAGTATAAAAGACTAGAAAAAGAATTCCATTTTGCTAATCAATGGACTCCCATTTGGTGTGGTGATAACATGGGCCTGAGATATGAGGTCCACATGTGGGGGAATAAGGTTGAGGTCAATTTAGGTGAATGGACATGCACTTGTGGAGTATGGCAACTAACAGGTTGTGTTCTTTATAGTTTTTTTTTCATTCTTAACCTACATGTGTGCTGATTTTACAACTTTGATGTAGGGATGCCATGCCGACATGCCATTGCAACAATAACTCACAAAGGAGGGAAGCCTGAGGACATGTGTCATGAGTGGCTGTCAATAGAAGCTTATAATAAGACATACCAGCATTTTATTGAACCAGTCCAAGGACCACAATATTGGGCCCAGACACAGTATACACACCCTGTTCCACCACATAAAAGGGTCCAAAGAGGAAGGCCAAAGAAAAATAGAAGGAGATCTGTAGATGAGGACAATGTCACAGGACATAAGCTAAAGAGGAAATTGGCTGAGTTTACATGTGGAAGGTGTGGCCAAACCAATCATAACATTAGAAGCTGTAAAAATATTGGAGTTCCTGTTAGGCCAAAGAAATATGTTGCACCATCAACTTCAAATGAGGATGACCACCTATTATCTCAAGATGAACAAGCTTTGAATGAGGCTGAAGAAGCTGCTGCTCATGTTCAACAAGATCCGGTGGAGATTAATTTATCTCAGCCTCATTTGTCACAAGATAGTGACATGGAGTTGATGGTAAATATTTGTCACAACAAAGTAGTTTTATCTCAACCTAATTTGTTGCAGCACTCCATTTTTATATATTACAATTATTCATGTTTGGCATTTGCATGTAGGTCCCTGCAACTATTGTTCCACCAATAGCAAGGAATAAGCTAACCATAACAAGAGCCAAACAAAGGAAGGTTGCTGATAAAGATGATGCAGAAAACTGAAGAAGCATTTTTTGTTGCATTTTGAACGTAGCTGAAGGTTTCTGAAGACCCATTTTTTGTTGCATTTTGAAGGTTGCTGAGTTTGAAGGTTGCTGATGAAGAAAACTGAAAAAGCATTTTTTGTTGCATTTTGATATTAGGATGTATAGTTGTATATTTTGAAAGCTTCACTGACATGTGAAATGATGTAAACATTATGGCCTACTGAACAATTGCTTCTAACTACCATTCTTTGGGATGTCAAATATTATGTGAAATTGATTTAATGTCATGTTTCTTCTCTTTCTTTTATAAATTATACACTGTGTTGGATTTGGAGTTGGAGTAGGACCACCTAGTTTAGTGCTACTTCAATAACTTCAAAAAGTTATATAACAACAAATTATATTTAATAAACTTCTCTTTCTTGTGCCATCACCTAATTCTCTTTCTTTTATTTCAAGTTGTCCCTTCGAAATGATATCATATTTCTTCTCTTTCTTTTATAAATTATATACACTGTGTTGGATTTGGAGTTGGAGTAGTACAATCCATTCCAATATACATTATGAGCTGCTTCTTATTACCTAATTCTCTTTCTTTTATTAAATTATATTTAATAAACTGCAAATTTCATCAACAAATTTCACCAACAAATTATATTTAATTGAAATGGGTAATTGACAGTAGCAACAAAAGCTGCTATTACACTACAAAAGCTATTTCCTACTACAAATTCTTCAGCAAAACAACAATTGACAGTAGCAACAAAAGCTGCTATTACACTACAAAAGCTACTTCCTACTACAAATTCTTCAGCAAAACAACAATTACAATATCAAAAGCTGCTATTACACATTTTACCTAAAATACATTCCCCCTAAAACTAACATTACAATTAAAAATGAAAAACCTAACAACACAATGTTTGTTAAATTTCTCATTTTCTTCTGCAAAGCTTCAATTTGTAGCCTCAAATCAGCCACTACCATTGTTTCTCTTGAGACAGAAGACGAATTAGAAAGTTGGTTTTCTTCTTCAACCCATTGAAAAAATTGACAGTTATTTGGGTCTGTTTGGGGTAATGCACAAGTATAGAATAACCTTCCTGGGTTCCTCCTTGGTCTTGCAATTCGAATAGCTGCACGTCTTCCATGGTGGCATTGCCGAATGAAACTACCAGAAAATGCACAACAACTGCCACTTGCAGACATGGACAAATCAAGTGAACAAGCAGCAGCGACTGAGCCTCAGAGTAGAAGAAGAAGAAGCAACTCAGCGTGGGAAGAAGAAGAAGAAGAAGCAACCAGCAGCTTCGTAAACCCTAATTTTTTTGGGGAAGAAGAAGCAACCTTGCGTGTGAGAGAGAATTTATAGATGCAGACCTCAGTGCCACGTTGGACAATCTACGTGGCACTGAATTGCCACCTATACACCTCACTAACGCCGTCACTTGAGAATTTAACGACAAGGACTATTTTGCAAAACTTATGTAAAGTTAGGGACTATTATGAATTAAAATTTAAGTCAGGGACTAATATGCAAAGTGGTTACAATCTCAGGGACTAAATTGCCTATTCACTCTTTGATTATTATATTTATTATTTTACCTCTTTTTTTATTTCCAACGTGGTTACGGCACGACCGAACGGTCAGAATTCATTTTAACAGAAATTAACGGATGATACAATTCAAATGATCGGTGGAAATTTATTTTATTTTTAGATTAGGCGAGAAACGACTTAAATGAATGACTGAAGCACGTCAAAAGGGGGTATAGAAAGCGAATGAAAACGAGAATAAAAGTACATGAAACAAAATATGGACCACCACGGGTACATAGAATGAATTGAAAAGCTCGGTTTGAGATACTTACCAGTTGAAGACTGAAGAAAACGAAGAACGAACGATGAATGTCGAAAAACGGTTGAAAATCTTCGCGTAATTACTCACGGAAACGTTACGGAAGCGCCTCGGCTTGGATTTTCTTCACGGAAACAATTTTCCTCAGCAATTTCGAGAGAATAAGAAGTGCCAAGAAGGCTGAACTCTATTCTTCACTCCTCCCCCTATTTATAGCAAAATAGGGGAGGAGCTTGCCACCCAGCTCGCCCAGGCGAGCAAGGTTGCTTCCTCCAGAAGCAACTGCCTTCTGGAGGAAGAAACTGGAAAGCCCAAGTGGGCCTGATTGCTATTTGTACCGCCCCTTTTACTAAATGCACCCCCTTTACTTTTTTGGTAATTCTTTTTTCCGTAACGTTACGAAACTTTACGAATTTCGTAACGATACTTATTTTCCTTCCGCAAGGTTACGAATCCTTACGGATTATGTACTTACTCTTTTTTAGCTTTCGAAGAAGTTACGGAAACTCACGGATTGCGCAAAAACACCTCCTTTTGATTTCCGTCACATTACGGAATTTCACGGATCGCGTAAGCCTGCTTCTTTTTGATTTCCGGCACGTCTCGGGACTTCACATATTGTGCAACAAAGGGTGCCAAGTATCTCGAAGCGGCCAATCAAAGGTTGCATATCATCAAATAATAATCCCCGGACGAAATTAGGGTATGACAATGTGTTTCTGGTAGTTATTGGTATTTTATAAAAATCCCCTACAATTCCAACACATAATTGGTGAATTGTTGGCACTATTATTGCTTATATGAATAGACCGTGAGTGAGGAATGGTGATTTTGAGGTGCGTGAAGGAACTGCAGCGGTTATATTCTATTTATGGCTTCATGTCATAAATAAAGCCTAACCATTGAAGATTTTACTTTGCATTATAGTTTACTTTGGTGGGCATTGTAACTGTTATATAGGGTATTTCTTGTACCTAACATTACCTGTTACACTCTTATTATTATATATAATATTTTTTGTCTACCAAAAAAATATATTACTTATAGGTTATTACTGGAAACAAAATTTCGACGACTACCAATTGTAGATGTCAAGGGTAATTATAAGGATTTGTTTGGATATGTTCGGGTATCTTGTTTGGATATGTTTCATTTTATTTTTTCTTCTGCTTCTAAACAAGTTTACTTAAACATGTCCTAGCTGGTAAGAGACTTCTCCATTCTTTTAAATTTGGTCATTTTTCCGTCTTCAGGTTTTCTAGACCTGATTTGTTAGTGATTTGCTAGTTGGGATCATCAAATGAGGAAATGTTGTGAGGGCCGGCCGCACTTAAACGAGCTAGCGAAAACTGAAAACATGAAAGTACATAGAAGACTATTCAAGGGTAAGTAATTCTTGCATGGGTACAGTGCTCTACAGATACAACCACAATAATATTGAAACAATGAGTAATAGAGAGTTATTCTCTAAAATTATGAACACATGTTAATTTAGTCTACGATATTACAAAAATTATCATTTTAGTATCTACGAAAACAAAGACCAAAATGGGTTTTTTTTTTATTAAATGGAAGCAAATTTTGTACGTTTTTTTATATGAGGGTCGATTTTAAATTATTATCAAAAATAAAATAAGGTTAATCGATGTTACGATTTCTGAGTTAGAAAATATATTATTATTCTTTTTCTTTTATTTTTAAATGAACTTTAGTTTAATTTTTTTTATTTATGACTTTAAAGTTGTATATGTTTTTTTTACTTTACGATTTTAAAGTTATAAGTTTATTTTTTTATATATATTTTATGACTTTTTGAAGTCGTAACCTTCTTTTTCTTTTTTTTTTTTACGTTTTTGGTCTTAGGATTTTTTTTATTTACTTGTACTTTTTTGTTTTAATTTCAATATTTTTAAAAAAATTGTAAATAATTTTATTTAATTAATTATTAAATAAATATTTTTATATTTACTTGTTATTAATTTTATTTAATATCTTCTATATATTTGTATACACTTTTATTTAATATGTTATATATTTTTTTAATATTATTTATTGTTGGTCATGGGTTCGAATCCGGAAACAGCCTATTTGCATATGCAAGGGTAAGGCTGCGTACAACATCCCTCCCCCATACCTTCGCATAGCGAAGAGCCTCTGGGCAATGGGGTACGAAGTTTTTTTTTATTTATCTAAAATATTTTATATATTTTTTAATATTATTTTATTTAATATATTTTGAATATTTAAAATTTAGATAATTTTTTAATAATTTTATTGAATTTGATTAAATTGACTAATGCTTATAATTGAATTGATTAATTTGGTGTGTATTACTCAAATAATAGCACAAACTTCAGTGATGACTTTATTATTATTCCAATACATCTTGAACTTTTGATTGGTTACGTCTAGGGGTGGAAATGAGTCGAGCAGCTTATCGAGGGTCTTTGGCTCGGTCTATGTAAGGCTCGGCTCGACTTGGTTTGTTTACCATAAAGGTCAAACTCAAGCTTTTTAAGAAGCCTCTTTAGATAAAAAGGTCAAGCTCAAACTATAAAAAAAGCTTGTTAAGCTTGACAAGCCGGCTTGTTTAACTAACAATATTAATAACAACAACAACAACAACAACAACAACAACAACAACAACAATAATAATAATAATAATAATAATAATAATAATAACTTTATTTTATCAAATCTTATCTTATTCAGATTTTATTCTATCTAGATTTTATTTTATCCCAATTTTATTCCATCTAGATTTTATTTCGTCTCGATTTTATTTCATCCAATCTTATCTTATCTTGTCCAGATTTTATTTTATTTCGTTTATGATCTTGGACTTAAAATAGATTAGTGAGCTTTGGGACTGATGACCTATATAACAACACCAAGGTTTTAGTTTAGGGAGTTTTTTTTCGGAGAGGAGAATAATTCTAGGATTTTAGAATTCCAGTTTTTATTACTGTTCATGCACACTTTTCACATAAAATAAAATTCATTTTCTGTAATTTTGTTTCGGCTTCAATCTACAGTTTCGTTTCTACTGATTAATGGAAGGTTAAGTCTCCAACATTGTTTTCTCTTGAGGATCAAACACAGTTCTCTTTGAGGTTTTGTTATTACTATTGAATACTGATCAGTTTTTTCTCTTCACCAATTACTTTGTATTTGTTGCTATTAATCCATACATGCTTAGTGCTTGATTAATTGTTTCTGCGCTTAATTTACGTTCATGCTTAATGATCAGTTTCGTTCATGATTAATTGGTGTATGTGTTGTTTAATCACATAATAACAACCTTATCTTAATTTTCGCTTAGTAATTTAATTTAGGATTGGATTAAGTGGTTGAACTGATTAAGGATAAATTCTCGTAACCTAAGATAAGAGACTTGCTTGTGAATTAAGGGGAAACATGTTTTAATTCTGTTATTTTCTAATTCAAATTTGTTTGTTGTTTAATTTACAAAAACAAACAACCCCCAATTCGTTACTGTTTTATTACTATCTATTATTACTATCTATTATGAACGTTTGGTTGATCATTGCTCGTTGGGAGACGACCTATGATCACTTCTTAGATACTGCATTTTTAATGTTTATTTGATTCGGGTATGGCCTCGATCAATAGTATATAACATATGGCTTGAGTAGACTAAGATGAAATTATTGTAATATATTTTTTAAAAAATATTTAATATACTTATATATTCAAAAATTGGATTAAAAATTGTTAATTTAACTAATAATAATTTTTGTTTGGCTATATTAGTGTAAATCATCTCTAATCCATACATTTTTTAATATTATGCTCTTTTTATTTTCTTTTGATATACTTTGTGCTTTAACGACTTGAATTCAATATGATTTTGTTTATCAATTATTTTTGGATTTGTACATTACTTATATGAAATTTTATAAGTTTTTTTTAGTTAGTATTTCACTAGATTTTAAAATAATTAATTAATCAAAGACGTATTTAAGCAAACTTTTAAATAGGCTCATGGTCCAAGTCAGGCTTTTATATAAGTCGAGCCGAGCCTTAAAAAAAAGTCTATGACAGGTAATGAGTCATGCTCAAGCCTTACGTATTCAACTCAAGCCGAACTCAAGCCTAGTAAAGTTTGGTTTGACTTGACTCATTTTCACCCTAGTTAGATCGACCGACTGTGTTCATAAAAGAATTTTTCATCAAAGCTTTGTAATTAGATTTCACGAAGGGATTATTTGGCTTAATAAAGAGATAATTTTTTTTCCTCTTATGCATGTACTACTAATATATAAGAAAAGTGCAACGGGGTCCCAACCGCCTCATGGTAATTCTAAATCCATAAATAATTACTTTACTGTAACACAAATATTTGTTATTATTAGAAAAAATCAAGGGCCATTACTAAGTATAGAATCCGATGCCATGACTGGAAAAGAATGCGGTAGATCTTAAATTTTGCTATATTTGTATATGATAATTCCTCTCCGTGAGAAGTAATGATGTGAATGTTTGAAATTTGCAAGCTGCGGACAGACTGACAGAGTGAGGGCCCTTTTGCACTAATAATGTATAAAATAATGTGTGATGCTATTGTTGGTTTTCAGTTTAGATGCTTGGTAACTAAACTTAGTTACGGGACATGTTTGGTTATTCTAAAAAAAATACGTTTACACGTTAAAATTTTGTATAATAATTCAGTTTCATGAAGCAAGATCCGGGTTGTTTTTGCAAACATAAATGTAACTCAAATTTAAGTTTATAAACCTTAATCCAAACCTACATTGAATTTGCATGTTGCAGCAATTGTAGAAGCTGAAAGTAACTCACAATTTTAACAGCATGAATATGGTTTGTTCTGTTCTTATCTTACCTTATTTTTAATTTAAAGTGTGAAAGCGGCACATTATGAATCAGGTGCACCTCAATGTACTCATTTCCTGTTATTTTTCACGAATTAATCGTGACAAATAGCATTGTTGATGTCGAAGCAAATCAGAGCCACCAATAATTTGGAAGTTTTGATACTAGTAATTTTTTAATCAATTAAATTACATGCTATTTTTTATTAATTATTTTTCTTCAAATTAGTCGTTAATTATTATGTTTTAAAATTTAATATTTTAAATTGAAAAATATGATTAAAGATGACTTTACAAATCTGAATCCTAAAATCTTTTTAGTTACTTTGAACATTTTTTTATAAAATTTATGCTTAAGAAAAAATAAATAAAAAATTAAAATCCTAAACCTAAAAGATTTTTTTATAAAAAAGTGTTGAAATTAATTAAAAAGATTTTAAGTTTTATACTTCTAAAATTATCTTTAATCATATTTTTAATTTTAAAAAGTTATAATTTAAAATTTTAAAAAATAAGAATCGAGGAATAATTTTATAAATTAAAAAATAATAATTAATGAAAAGATGGTATGTGATTTGATTAATTAAAAAATTAATAATATCAAAATCTCCTAAATTATAGGGAGAACCATAAAAACTCTATTTTCACATCATTTTACATTAACTGCAATTGCGATCGCAACATTTGAGGTTTCTACAACTGTATTGCAACGGAATCACGTTGGCTTTATTTATCGGTAATTTCTTGTAATATTAAAGCTTTTAAGGATAACACAACTCCTTGTAATCACAATTAAAAACCTTGCGCGTAATAAGATTCATAACTTTTCGACCTGTTTATATTTTTCCTTTTTTTTCCAAGTTGAGACAAGGATAAAGGACCTTGTCACCATGCTTTTCGTTGTAAAATGATTTGTCAACGGTGCAAAAGAAATAGTTAAAAGAACTGATTCTAAAACAGGTTTGGTCATTATAAAATGCAATTATGTTCAAATTATGTTATAAGGACATTTTTACGAGATTATCTTTATTTTTACTTGTTAATAGAATTGCTTTTAGAAAATACCAAAGACTCACCATGCCTAGCGATCAGCAATATAGGTTTTGTTTTTCAGTCTCCACGTTATTTTAGTGCGCCTTCTTTTCGTATGAAAAAACAAACCTCTTGAAAAGAGCGAGCTAATCAAGAATGTCTCTAGCATGTTTGGATAAAATTTGATGAATTTTGTGAAATAACTAGTATTAACTTTTGCATCAAAATAAAAATTGGACGTGAAAATCAAGCAATAAATGCCTCTCCAACACCATTTCAAATAGTCCCCCAACAATAATAAGTTTGTCTTCTATACAGAGGTCATGCTCTTTTCATACGTCTTCATTTTTTTATTCTCTATGTTGGCTTATACACTCACTTGACAAATCTATATATCTAAGTTAAGGAGGTGCCTCTGGCTTTAGCTTTTTTCTAGTGGGTTTGGAGTTTGGACACGTTTTTAACTTTTAGTTTTTGTACATTTTCACGTCACGCAGAATCTTTTATTTGTAACTCGTGACCAGATGTGGGATTTGTTTCGAGACGCAAAACAAAACATGTATGAATGTATTGATCACTCTCCCTGTCTAGCATGATGCATCTCCTTCTAATCATGGACTAATTCACGTCAATACCTTAAAATTTTTTATAGATGCAAACGAAATATGGAACAGAGCTCATATTCAAACTCACAATTAACGTATCAAATCAAAACCAAAAAAATCTAAAAGGATTGGTGCACTTAACACTAAGATTATATTATTTTTACATGTGAAAATAATTTATTTAATAAGATAATTTATGATTGATCTTTATTATATGTAAAAAAAATTTAAGTCGATAACAATTACATGTTGCCATTAATATCTTATCCAATAAATTGAAAAACATCCATAATCATAATCTCACTCATGATAAAACAAAAATCAAAACCAAAATATTTACAAATTATTATTTCAGAACTAAACTCTTATTAAGTTACTTATACTTTAACCTACAATCTTATTTATATATATATATATATATATATATATATATATATATATATAAATATAATCTACAGCGGATCACAAAACAAATAAAACACAACATTTGGGGGAGATATTTGTTAATAGTTTAATTGAGGAACAGTAATCTTCTTTGGAGGCGTGAGGAGCTACAATTTTGGTTTCACATTGGAGACATATCTCTTTCTTTCTTACATTTTCGGTTGCTTTTCATATTTTCTGTTTTTTCTATTTTCCATTTGTTGGATACAATTGTCGTCTGAGATTTGACTCCAAATAGACAAAAATCTGAGACGACAGAACCGATTAACCGACCCCATCCATCACCCATCGTTATCATCGAAACAGAGTAGTGACCACAGCATCATCCCTCCCCAATGGTCCCTTCTCTTCACAAATACAACTCATAAAATCACCTAACTTCCAATTTTTTACTCTTTAGTAGCTATAATATTATAATATTACAATTACTTGAGTGGTTAACATGGCTCACTCTCTCTTTCCACCCAACTCCTTAGCACCTTAGGCCATTGCTGCCCCCTCTAACCCTTTTTCTTCCAATTAAAAAAATAATTTTTAAAAACAAGGTTTTCTTATCGTTTAAAAACAAGGTCATAATATCAAAGTTTATCATATAGTGTGAGTGTAATGTCTGTCATCAATTGGTTGAACAAAATTATAAATTATTGTAAATTTTGTATCACTAACTTCGATTCTACGGTACGAATTGTTATAAACTCTATTATCTGTCATCAATTTCTAAAAGATTATAATTTGTACTTTTCGAAAAATTCCCAATTACCAGTTTACCACCGAACTCTATCTCAGAAAGAGTAGACATTTAAATTTAAAATTAAAAGCGACAAGGAAGAGGTGGGCGATGATCAAGTAATTTACATTTAAAAATTAGACAGCACCAAAATTCCTCTGTGAAATCCAAATTAAAAGAGTAAACCAAAAAAAAGTTACACAACAGAAACGGGCCTCATGTCACGATCATCATCACCATGCTCCACTTTGTAACCTCCACACACGGCGCACGTTAGCAACCGCCCCAACCCAACAACACTTCTAATCCCCGCCCCAGTAGTCACAATCGGAATTCTCGGGTTCGGGTATCTTATTAAGGTCGACTCGGTCGGCGAATTCTCCGGCAGGCGGCGCGTGGGGGTCCTGGCGGTGAAGTGCGTCGACTCGGGCGCCAACCTCGGTGGCCTTCTTCCGGATGGAGGCCGCGGACATGACGGCGTCGGAGGCGGCGGGGCCCTCCGCGGCGAGAAGCTCCGGGAAGTTGAGGCGCGCGGAGGGCCCCCGGAGATAGAAAACGGCGGTGTCATAAGCACGCGCCGCCGCGACGGGCGTGGAGTAAGAACCGAGCCAAATCCTGGAACGCTTGTTGGGTTCTCGAATCTCAGCGACCCACTTGCCCCACTTTCTCATTCTGATTCCTTTGTAACGTGTCGTCGTCTCAGTCTCACCATCTTTCCCTCTCTTTCTGGTTGCGCTTCCTCCTTCTCCTTCCATCTCTACTCTCTCTTTCTCTCTGTGAAAATTACCTTAAACCTTCATGAAAAGTATAAATAAATGGAATAAAATAATGAAGTGTCAGGAAGGAAAGGGTTATTGGGTTTGCATTGCAGAGAGACACTTAGCCTAGGTTGTCGCCTGCTTCTTGAACCATCCACGTCCGAACCCTGTTCGGTGTTATATATACCACCGTTTTAATTACCACTATTTAATTTCAGAATTCACGGTCCAAACAAAAAATATATTCACCCACAAAGATAACCCAAACAAAACAACCCATCACTTTCATTTTTCCACTATTTTTTTCACTTTAAATATGTTTTTCTCATAAAATAAAAAATGTGTTTTTTTGTCTATGTTAAAATTAAAATATATTTTTCGTTGTTATAAAATTAAAATATATTATTTTTAGTCTAAAATAAAATTTGATTATCTAACTTTACATGTATAACTTTTTTATATTAATTTCATGCATAATTAATATAAAAAATATTTTATTTATATCAATTATATACATAATTGATGTAAAAAATTATAATTATAAGTTTAAATACAAACATTTCTTTGAATAAAAAAAGTAACACATTTTAATTATTTTAGGATGAAAAACGTATTAAAAATTCTATAATAATTTTATAATAATGAAAAACATACATTTCTAATCTTAGGATGATAAAAAAATATAGTTTAAAAATATATTTTATCTTCTTTATAGAGATTTTCCTCCTACTTTGCTATATTATCATTAGTGAAAAAATTTATATATTATATAGATATAATGTATTCTAAGTTTACCTTAGGGTGTTTCTTTTTACTGTCTACATCATTAAGGATAGGTTAGACAGTAGACCATTTTTTAAACTACATTATTTTTATTTATTTAATAAATATATTAATTACTAGAAAATTAATAGAGAATAGGTTTTTAATATACATATTATAAAATATTTATTTTATTTTTATTATCTTTTTAAAAAATATTATTATGCATTTATCATTATTAGAAGAATGAATTTTAATGGTTTCATTTTTTAAATTTTCAATTTGTACATTTATTTGTTAGCATGAATTCATTTATTGCATTTACTGTTTTAGTTTTTATTTATTCAATAAGTTATATAAATTACTTTTTTATTAGAATAAATTATATTAATTGCTACAACATTTGATTGAGTGGATTTTTAATGCACATGTTATAAAATATTTTTCTTATTATTATTACTAGGTATTCAAAAAATGATAATGAATTATAAGTTGTATTTGGCTAAATTAGCTGAAAAGTTAGCTGAAAATTAAAAAAAAATTTACTTATTAAATTATAAATGTTTAGTCAAATTAGTTGTTAAAGTAGCTAAAAAGTATAAAATGATAGAAAATTAATAAAATTGTAATTTATCTAAAAAGGACAATCAATAAATTTGATAAATATATTAAGGATAAAAATATATATAAAGAGGTAGAAGTTAACGTTTTAAAAATTCATGTTTCATAAAATGTCAAAAGCTATTCAAAATCTACTAAACAAATTTTGTTTACCGAACAGTGAAACAAATTTTTTAGCTAGTAAAAAAAATTAGAAATTGACTAAAATATTTTACCCAACATACATTTAATCATTTCATTTTTGAACATTTGAATATGTATATTTTTTATTGTTTATTATACATTCATTTATTATACATATAAATGATTTTTTCGGCTAATATGTCTTTCACTCAGGCCTCTCTTCCACCTTTTCATATTAGTTATCAAAACATTCTTCCATATATCATAACAATCTCCTAATGTGCTACTAGCCCAACCATTTCCATATTGCTTGGAACGAGGAACACAGGGAGGATTTTGAGAGCAACTTTAACTGTTGTTGTCGAAGCAACCCATCATGTGTCTCCTTTCAAACTATGGTGTCTTGGCTACTTTCATTCCGAGGAAGGACCAAATAATATTTACAATAGGTTTACAACATATTACCCCAAATACATAAGGCACTTTTGCATTTGATAAAAATTTTGCGAGAACTTCTCTTTGGGTTCTTCGTTGAACCAATCTCAGACTTATCAAGATAATCCTTGTGGTGTCTACCCTGACTTATCTTCCCTCTCCGAAAGTGCGTCATCCAAAACTCTGTAGCTTGTATCAAGCGATCTACTCCTAGTAAGGATCACGTCATCTGGTATCATAGCGGATCGCTTACTAGAAGCATATCGCTTGATACAAGCTAAAGAGTTTTGGATGAGACCACTTCCAGAGAGGGAAGATAAGTCAGGGTAGACGCCACAAGGATTACCTTGATAAGTCCGAGATTGGTTCAGCGAGGAACCCAAAGAGAAGTTCTCACAAAATTTTTATCAAATGCAAAAGTGCTTCTATTGAAAACGAAATCCCTACATATAACGTATCTCAACGAAAAAAAAATAGAAATAGACATGGGCCTTTAAATCAATTTGGGCCAAAATTACAACGAAAAAATTATAAATAAAAAATAGAACATATTTGGCATGGGTCTTCATATTAGTATGGGCCTTTAGCAACGATTAATATGCTTAGTAATGCCTCTACTTCTGGGCCTTCATCCTTCTCCACTTGGGCCTTGTTAAGTATGTCTGCTACCATTTGTTGGAGGGTATCCACTGGCTGTTTGGTCCTACTCCTGGTCATAGGTCCCTGTATTTGGGCAGTTTCAAGATTCTTATCATTCCCTCCTTCTTGGAAAGAATTTGCCTTCAAATGTTCTAAATCATCACCTGCAACAAATGGAGTCAAGTAAGCAACATTAAATGAAGAACTTACTCCATATTCACCTGGAATATCAATCTTGTAAGAATTGTCATTGATCCTCTCTAGTACTTGGAAAGATCCATCTCCTCTAGGTTGAAGTTTGGACTTCCTTTGTTTAGGGAACCTCTCCTTCCTCATGTGTATCCAAACCCAATCACCTGGTTCAAGTACCACTTCCTTCCTGTTCTTGTTGACTTGCTTGGCACAACTTTCATTCTTCTATGAAATTTGACCCTTCACCTGCTCATGCAATCTTTTCACATACTCAACTTTAGCCTGTGCATCCTTATGCTAAAAATCAGAAATGTTAGGCAATGGTAACAAATTAAGAGGAGTCAAGGGATTAAAACCATACACTACTTCGAATGGAGAGTGTTGTGTAGTGCTATGTACAACCCTATTGTATGCAAATTCAACATGAGTCAGAAATTCTTCCCAACTCTTTATATTCTTTTTAATCACAGCTCTAAGAAGAGAAGACAAAGTTTGGTTTACTACCTCAGTTTGGCCAGCAGTTTGAGGATGACATATGGTGGAAAAGAGTAGCTTTGTTCCAACCTTACCCCACAATGTTCTCCAAAAGTGACTAAGAGCTCCCGCTCAAGCCCTGGCTCCAATGCAACCTTGTCCCATCGGCAATGCAAATCTTGGCATAAATTCCAATACGGGGAGAAACCCTCCAGTAAAGAAGCTTCCAGAGTTTGCCCCAATTTCGATGTCATACGGGGACTTGTTGCCATCCCTAATCACTAACCAGTTGGCGGTGGTAACCCCCAGAATAATCTACCAGTCTTCTTTCCCGAGGTGGTACAACCCCGACACGACTTACGCGTCTCACAGAGGTACTCCGGGGTATTCGATCAAGCAGTGAGTGGCCCTTAAGCATAAAGTCCAAAGCTTGATTGACGCAGGATGGCTAACATTCCAAGAAGATGGCCCAAATGTGAAAACAAATCTGCTCGCAAATCATGGGGGACCGACGGTAAATGCAATAGAGGCGTGCGGGCAGTAAAGGCCCAAGCAAATGAAGGACGTGGTAACCTTAAGAAGGTTTATCTTTGACGCTTTGCAGGAGGCGGGCATGGTTTCCTTTGATGGGCACAAAGGGGTCTACTATTTGATGCATCACATGGAAACATGTTCAACGGCAGAGGAGCTGGTGCAACAACTGATGGACCAAGGCTGGTTTGAGATTGGTGAAGGGAACAAGGGAGAACAACACGTATGCATGCAGTCAGCGGACAAAGAAAGCCCCGCTAAACCCAAGCCTTTGGTGATACACTTCACCAGGGGTGTGGCCTCCTAGAGACCCCGAGATTCTCGACCTATCCAAGGTAGCAAACCTGCCCCTTCCCCTACTGAAGAGACAAGGCAGTCCCATGGAGATACGCCCCTCAGAAGCCAAGCGAAAAGAAAGAGGAGGCCACCAACATTGACTTACTTTCTGCCAAAGTTACCAACATCACCAGCCTAAGTGGTATGACTCATAGCAGTCGCATCTTCGCAGCGCCTAACTCGTCAGTATGACCCACGGGTGCCAAGGGGAAGGTGAAGGTGGTCGTGGAAGAGACCAACGAAGCGGGCCCCACTTTCGAGGAGGATGTTCTGACCGGGAGATTCGCTGAGAAAGGAGAAGACTTCAGCGGAAAGAAAGTGTCCATAGAAGAGGCCAACGAGTTCCTCCGAATAATTTAACAGAGTGAGTTCAAGGTGATTGAATAGCTCAACAAAACCCCAGCAAGGGTCTTCCTTTTGGAACTGCTCATGAGTTTCGAACCTCATCGGATGTTGCTGGTTAAAGTTTTGAATGAGGCCCACGTGGCCCAAGATATTTGCATGGAAGGCTTCGAGGGCATCATCGAAAATATCACCTTCGCCGAGGAGGACATCCCTGTCAAAGGGCGGGGACACAGTAAGGCCTTACAAGTGTCCGTCAAGTTTATGGACCACATTGTGGCTAAGGTACTCGTCAACAATGGCTCATTGCTCAATGTCATCCCTGGGAGTACATTGAACAAGCTGCCTTTCAATGTGTCACATCTAAAGCCGAGCTCTATGATAGTACGGGCTTTTGACGGCACCCGCCGAAACATAATAGGGGAGATTGACCTCCAAATTCAGGTTGGACCTCACTTTTGCCAGATCACTTTCCAAGTGATGGACATCAATCTAGCTTATAATTGTCTTTTGGGCCGACCTTGGATTCACTCGGTTGGGGTGGTCTTGGGGGAGGAGGATATTTTAGTAAGCTGCCCTTCTTCTATGCCGTATGTTGAAGCCGTGGAAGAATCCTTGGAGACAACTTTTCAGTCCTTTGAGATAGTGAGCAATGCTTCTGTGGAATCCTTCTCGATGCGACTCTGCATGTCTGACTCTGCAATAATGGTAGCCCGTGTGATGTTATATGACCCCGAAATGGGCTTAGGAAAGAACAACGATGGTGTGGCCAGCTTGGTGGAATTTAAGGAAAACTGCGGGAGGTTTGGGCTAGGCTATAGGCCCATGCATGCGGATGTAAGAAGAAGCACCCTAGAGAGAAGAAGTAGGGGCATAAGCCAACAGCCAAGGCCACAAGTGAAAGAAGCCACTCTATGCCACATCAGCAAGAGCTTCGTGAGTGCGGGCTGGAGGTGTGAAGAGCAAGTCGCCCTGATACACGACGATGCCCCTTAGGAGCGTTCAAACTGGGTACAGCTGTGCCTTCCTGATTATCAATTAGGAAAATGGCAAGTTGTTGAACGACCCAAAGTTTCTGATGAGGGCACAATGTAATTCGTTAGTTTTAACCTTATAGCTAGGCCTAGGCTTTACGGTTTTCTCCATGTTAGGGCATTATGTCTTTCTGCTATCAAGATATATAATATAAGATCTTTCCTTCATTTGTTCTTGCACCTTCACCCATTCTCATTTATCTGCATGTTTATTTCTGTTGCGATTAAAATGGTACAGATCTGACGACGAGTCCCGTGAAGGTACTAATACTGAGGACCCTGACATCGATTTTGAATGAATAGCAAGCCAAGCCGAGAATGGAGAAGATAAAGATATGGGGTTTTCCCCGGAGCTAGAAAGGATAGTCGCTTAGGAAGACCGAGAGATGAAGTCGCACCAAGAAGAAATGAAAATCGTAAACTTGGGTGTTAGCAAGGAAAGGAAAAAGGTAAAGGTTGGTACAGGTATGGCCACACCGGTCCGAGATGAATTGGTGGTGTTGCTACGGAACTACCAAGACATCTTCGCTTGGTCGTAGTAAGATATGCCCAGTTTGAACCCCAACATTGTACAACATCGATTGCTGTTGAATCTCGATTGTTCCCTAGTAAAATAAAAGCTAAGAAGGATGAAGCATGAGATGTCCTTGAAGATCAAAGAAGAGGTGAAAAAGAAGTTTGATGCTGGCTTTTTTGGCAGTGGCTCGATACCCCGAATGGATGGCCAATATTGTGCTGGCCCCTAAGAAGGATGGGAAGGTACGGATGTGTGTGGACTATCAGGACCTAAACTGAGCCAGTCCAAAGGATAACTTCCCTTTACCACACATCAACATCCTTGTAGATAACACAACCAATTTTGCTTTGTTTTCCTTCATGGACGGGTTCTCGGGTTACAATCAGATAAAGATGGCGCCGGAGGACATGGAGAAAACTATGTTCGTCACCTTGTAGGGAACATTCTATTATAAGGTGATGTCCTTTGGGCTCAAGAACGCCGGGGCAACCTAACAGAGGGCTATGGTAGCCTTATTCCATGATATGATGCACAAAGAGATTGAAGTCTACATGGATGACATGATTGCCAAGTCTAGGACTAAGGAGGAACATCTTGTCAACTTGCGGAAGTTGTTCGAGAGACTGCAGAAGTTCCAATTAAGGTTGAACCTCGCCAAGTGCACCTTCAGGGTCAAGTCAGGAAAATTGCTTGGTTTCGTCGTAAGTTAGAAAGGAATAGAGGTGGACCCCGAAAAGGTAAAGGCCATCCTTGAGATGCCTGAACCGCACACTGAAAAACAAGTCTGAGGTTTCTTGAGGCGCCTAAACTATATAGCGAGGTTCATATCATAGCTCACCGCTACCTGTGAGCCTCTCTTCAAACTTTTGCACAAGAATCAGTCGGTCCGATGGAACGACGACTGTCAAGTGGCATTCGGTAGGATCAAGCAATGCCTTATGAACCCTCCTATGCTTATGCCACTAGTGCCCGGGTGACCTCTTATCCTGTACATGACAGTATTGGATGAGGCGATGGGGTGCATGCTGGGGCAGCATGACAATTCCGGAAAGAGAGAACGGACCGTCTACTACTTAAGCAAAAAGTTCACTACCTGTGAGATGAACTACTCTCTGTTGGAAAGGACGTGTTGTGCCTTGGTATAGGCATCCCATCGTCTAAGGTAGTATATGTTAAGCTATACTACTTGGTTGGTATCCAAGATGGACCCAGCCAAGTACATTTTTGAGAAACTCGCTCTTACAAGATGGATTGCTCGATGGCAAGTTCTGCTATCTGAGTTTGACATTATCTATGTCACTCAAAAGGCGATAAAAGGAAGTGCCTTGGTGAGCTATCTGTCTCAGCAGCCTCTCAATGACTACCAGCCCATGCATCCGGAGTTTCCAGATGAAGACATCATGGCCTTGTTCGGGGTGAAGGTGGAGGATGAAGACAAGGATAAGTGGATCGTGTGGTTCGACGGCGCGTCCAACGCCCTAGGCCATGGGGTTAGGGCGGCTTTGCTGTCCCCCGACAACAATGCATTCCCTTCACGACCAGATTGGGTTTCGATTGCACGAATAATATGGCTGAATACTAGGCATGCACCCTTGGAATCCAAGCGGCAATTGACTTTAACGTCAAGTTGCTCAAAGTGTATTGAGACTCAGCCTTGGTAATTCACCAGTTGAGGGGAGAATGGGTGATCGAGGTCGTACCCGAATCAAATAAACATTAAAAATGCAGTATCTAGGAAGCTATTCTAGGTCGTCTCCCAACGAGCAATGTTCAACCAAACATTCATAATAGATCGTAATAAAATAGTAACGAATTGGGGGGGGGGGAGTTGTTTGTTTTTGTAAGTTAAACAGCGAGCAAATTTTAATTAGAAAATATCAGAATTAAAACACGTTGTTTCCCCTTGATTCACAAGCAAGTCTCTTATCCTAGGTTACGAGAATTTATCCTTTATCAGTTCAACCACTTAATCCAACCCTAAATTAAATTACTAAGCGAAATTTAACATAAGACAATCATTATGTGATTAAGCAACACATACACCAATTAATCATGAACAAAACTGATCATTAAGTATGAACGTAAATTAAGCACAGAGACAATTAATCAAGCACTAAGCATGCATGGATTAATAACAACAAATACAGAGTAATTGGTGAAGAGGAAAAACTGATCAGAATTCAATAGTAATAATAAAACCTCAAAGAGAGTTGTGCTTGATCCTCAAGAGAAAACAATGTTGGAGACTTAGCCTTCCATTAATCAGCAGAAAACGAAATTGCAGATTGAAGCAGAAAATGAAATTTTATTGCTACGTGAATAGTAAAAACTGGAATTGCAAAACCTAAAAGTATTATTTCTCCCTAAAACGAAAAGTGACTAAAACGAAAAGAGAGGGCCTAAAACGAAAGAGAAGTAAAACCCAAAAAGAGAGAGCTAAAACTAAAACCTTGGTGCTGTTATATAGTTCTCAGCCCCAAAGCTTACAAATTTGTTTTAAGTCCAAGCCTATAAATAAAATAAAATCTAGATAAGATAAGATAATATAAGATCTAGATGAAATAATATCTAGATGAGATAAAATCTAGATAAGATAAGATAAGATAAGATCTAGATGAAATAATATCTAGATGAGATAAAATCTAGATGAAATAATATCTAGATGAGATAAAATCTAGATAAGATAAGATTTGGTAGAATAAAATAGTCTGCTCTCTTCAAGTCCAAGCCCAATTCTGGATTCAAGCCCAATTACTTATAATTCTCTTGAAATTAAATTAAAAACACAAAATTAATCCAGTAGGCCCAAATGATAAAACTGCATAATTAATTTGATAATTAAGGCTAATCAGTAATTAAAATGGTGACAAAAAGGGTTAAGAAATATGAGAAAATAATGACACATCAATGGGAAACTAGGTGATGCAAGCTCCATTGGAGCTTGTAGGCCTAGGATCTTCTTCATCAATGGATTCCTTTGCTCCTTGGAAGATGAATGGCAGCGGAATGGAGAAGAAAGAGAGAGAGGAGACGCCACTTCAAGGAGAAGATGAGTCTAGAAGAAGCTCACCACCATAGGAGGCCATGGATAAGAGCTTGGAGGAAGAAGGAGGTGAATGAAGGGAGAGGGAGAGAAGAGCACGAAATTTTGTGCTCTAAAAGAGCTCTGAAATCTGAAGTTAATATTCAAATGATCAAAGTTGAAAAAAATGCACACACATGACCTCTATTTATAGCCTAAGTGTCACACAAAATTGGAGGGAAATTCAAATTTCACTTGAATTTGAAATTGAATTTGTGGAGCCAAACTTTGGAGCCAAAATTTCACTAATTATGATTAGTGAATTTTAGTTATGGTTCAGCCCACTAATCCAAGATCAATTCCAAGATTCTCCACTAAGTGTGCTTAGGTGTCATGAGGCATGAAAAGCATGAAGGACATGCCCAAAGTGTGACTATATGATGTGGCAATGGGGTGTAGTAAGCAAATGCTCACCTCCCCCTCTAAAATTTAATTGGATTGGGCTTCTACCAATTCAATTAAATTTATTTCCAACCACACACATCAAATATCCACTTAGTGCATGTGAAATTACAAAACTACCCCTAATACAAAAACTAGTCTAGGTGCCCTAAAATACAAGGGCTGAAAAATCCTATATTTCTAGGGTACCCTACCTACATTATGGAGCCCTAAATACAAGGCCCAAAAATAATGAAACCTTAATCTAATATTTACAAAGATAAGTGGGCTCGTACTTAGCCCATGGGCCCGAAATCTACCCTAAGGCTCATAAGAACCCTAGGGCCTTCTCTTGCATATCTGGCCCAATCTACTTGCAGTTTTCTATCCAATGCCCTTGCGGGGTAGGATTGCATCATTCCCTCCCCCTTGAAAAGGATTTGACCTCAAATCCCGAGGTTCTTGAAACTCTGGGCTTTTTCCCTCAACACCTGTAAAAATAACAAAAACATATGTATTAGTGGTGTTTAGTATGCTGAAGTAAGGTAAGGTCTGAAAACTCATTTCATGGGCATCTTCCCATGAAGGAACATGGTTCCTCACCAACTCAATGAGTGGTGCTACAAGTATAGAAAAATACGGGGCAAACCTTTTGTAAAAGTTTGTTAAGTCTTGGAAACCCCAAATTTTTCTTACACTTGGTGGAGCGGGCCACTCAGGAATGACCTTTATTCTCTTAGGGTTCATGGGAACCCCTTGATCACAATTTAAAAAATTAAGAAAAGTAAAGCAATAGAACATACCTTTTTCTGTATTTTCATGTTGATTATTCCTACCAAAAAATATGACAAACCTAAGGTGTCCCATATGAGTGCCTAAGTTTGTATTGAAACTAAAAATAAGAACAAACCTACCTAACGAGTCCCTATGTACACAAATCATGAAGATGTTGGGTGCACGAGTGATTTTACAAAAGAGTGTTGCACCACCCAAAGCATTCATCACACCACCTATTTTTGGGATTTGGCGCCTAATAATACCTATTTTGGGCACCAACAAAGCACAAAGATTTAATCTCTTGCGAACCAAACCCTCATCCAACAACTCCTTTACTTGAGGAATAAACTCAAGCCTAAGAGATGTGGCAATGCTAACAAGTGTCTTTTTACAAAGGAGAAAATGTGGAGGTTGTCTAAGAAGGGAAATTTCTTTAATATTTGTCTTTATTTCAAAATGTCTTTCCTTCTTAGCTAACCTCTTGGAGGAGACACTTACCTCCTTACACTCCTCCTTAACCATTAAAGGTTGTCCTTCTTCTTGGGGGTAGATCTCTTCACTAGATTCTTCCCCTTTTGCTTCTTCACTTTTACTAGAGGAAGGTGAAGTAGTAGCCTCATCTTGGCTACTATAAATGTCTTGGCCCCTCATAATCATGGTTTTCTTGGTGGGGCATTGAGAAGTAATGTGTCCTCTTCCAAGACATTTAAAGCACTTCATGGAGCTAGTCTTCTCTTGCATACTAGCCTTAAGGGGTTGCTTTTCTATTGTCTTACCCTTATCATCTTTGGGCTTAGAAGGTCTCACCCCTAAGATTCCTTGACCTTGGTCTTTCTTTGGATAAGAGTGAGAGCCATAAGATTTTGAAGTAGACTTCCTTTTAAGTTGTTGCTCTACACTTATTTCCCAATCTAAATTAGCCTCTACATTGTCCTTCCCATGGAAGTATGGGAGTTTAATGTTAACCTCTTGAGGCTTCCTTTCATTTTCTCTCCTATGGGAGTGAGGTGTAAGATGTGACCTATGCCTTCCTTCATAATAGTCACGAAGTTCTTCACTTAGGCTCTTGCAAGAGTTATGACTACTATAGGAGACATGTTTTTCTCTTTTCATTTCTTTCATTATTTTTCTTCTTTCTTCCTCTCTTATTTTCTTTCTTTCATCTTGACTTATTTCTTCCACTCTTTTTTTTACCTTTTTCTTTTCTCTCTTGTTTTTCTTTCCACAACTTAAGGGATCTCAACTCATCTAATATCTTATACAAGGGGTCCTTAGGAGTAGAACCCTCACCATTAACACTAGATGAAGAATGAAGACTCATGTTGGTTCCTAAGTTATGGTTCTTTCTTGTTGGGGGTTTGAAAACAAAAGGTAAAATAAACTATGGTTGAAACTAGCCAAAATAAACACTAAAAGAGGTGTGAAAGATAAGGTAAAAACTAATTAGTAAAAGGCAAGCTATCTAGGCAGTTTGACAATGGAGGGTAAAGGAAATAAGCTATGAAAATAAGCAAGAAATTAAAGTGCAAGAAATGCAAACTAGGCGGATCCTAAGAGTGTTTGGATGACCTCATTTAAGGTTCCCAACAAAACACTCACTATCCTAAGGGGAAATTGCCTAAAATTATTACACACAAATGGAAGTAGGGTGACCTAGCGGAGGCTCCCAACTTACTTCCAATGAAAGGCCTTTTTGTTACAAAATTTGAAAGCAAAGCAAATTGCCAATTACAAAATTACAAAGAAAAAAGTCCTCAATTGTGGTGGCTATTCTCTCTTTAGTGTTTCACTCAATTTGGAGTGCTTCTTAGTCCAATAGCTCTTAAGGTGGTTGGCCCCTTGCTTCTTGACTCAAATTCTTCAAGATATGGCACCAATCCTCCTTTCCAATTCCCTATATGGCAACTCACAAGCAAGGAAACAAAGAGACAAGCAATAACCAAAGACAAAAAAAAATGAAATGAAAGCTAAACCAATAGAGTTTTAACAAGACAAATTTCCAAGGATTATTCAACAACTAAAGCAATGAAAAGCACAAAAAAGCAAGCTAGGACTCAAAGAGAAACCTAGAATGGCTCTAGAGTAGAGTAGAAAAACTCTAAAAAAAAAAAAAAAAAAGACTCAAGAAACCTCTAGTTTTGGCACTTGTTTTCACAATAATTTTCAATTGAAATTTCAGAACTAGGATTGGTATAAAATAGGCACCAATTATAGAACAAATTTTGAGCCAAAACAACAAGCACACTTTCCTTTCACTTTTCTTTTTTTTTTTTCCTTGGACACTGATTTTTCTGCCAACTTGTGAGATTTTTCTTATTTTTTCCTTTAATCCAAATCGCTTGGTTCTTTTTTTATAATTTTCGTCCAGATGTCTAGAAAATTCAGTAAAAGTTTCAGCTCAAAAAACGTAGTGACCAATTCCCAGTAATTTATACAAGTTCGTATGTTCAAGCTGCCAGCACCAGCGATTTCAACCTAGAAATCAAGAGTAGTGTTTATGTTGCTTAAGGCTTGGATAGTTACAATTTGTGTTTGCTTATGCTCAATTATCTTGAATAACACAATTAAAGAGAGCTTAAGACTTGTTTTGATTCACAAATCCAGCCACAACTCAGCACCACAACTCAACTTCATCATAGGCATCATGTAGGAAACTTAGAAAGCAAAAAAAAAGTTCAAGAACAAGACTACTTCTAGGAATTGATTTAGAACATGTTATGAACTAAATAACATGCATGAATTAGACTCAAAATTCAAAATATAGGCTAAGAATGACAAGAATACATGAACAAATGTATCTAGAATTCAATTAACAAAATAAAATTCAACACAAACTTAGAACATAATGTGACAATTACTATGACTAAACATGACTCTAAGACAACATGGATTAAGTGATTTACACTTAGATTTTTGTGTTTTTTTTTTCTAATCAATATTTTGGAACAAAATTTAGATCTAAAGGTTCAGCACAAGAATATTATGAATGAAAATTGATAGAACCTAAAATCAACACAAAAACAAGATTCAAGAGTAGATCTACAAATTTTGAACCATAGAAATGCAAGAACAAGTGTAGATCTAAGATTTAATCGGTTTATTATTATTTTTTTTTTGAATCTACTCTAAACAGCACCAAACCACAAGACAATGGAGGATATACATGGAGAATAAGATGAAGAACAAGGAATTAAAGAGAATTCACCGAACAAAAAGATAGAGGAAGCAAAAGAACATCACCTAGATGAAGATGCTCTTGATACCACATGATGCAAGCTCCATTGGAGCTTGTAGGCCTAGGATCTTCTTCATCAATGGATTCCTTTGCTCCTTGGAAGATGAATGGCAGCGGAATGGAGAAGAAAGAGAGAGAGGAGACGCCACTTCAAGGAGAAGATGAGTCTAGAAGAAGCTCACCACCATAGGAGGCCATGGATAAGAGCTTGGAGGAAGAAGGAGGTGAATGAAGGGAGAGGGAGAGAAGAGCACGAAATTTTGTGCTCTAAAAGAGCTCTGAAATCTGAAGTTAATATTCAAATGATCAAAGTTGAAAAAAATGCACACACATGACCTCTATTTATAGCCTAAGTGTCACACAAAATTGGAGGGAAATTCAAATTTCACTTGAATTTGAAATTGAATTTGTGGAGCCAAACTTTGGAGCCAAAATTTCACTAATTATGATTAGTGAATTTTAGTTATGGTTCAGCCCACTAATCCAAGATCAATTCCAAGATTCTCCACTAAGTGTGCTTAGGTGTCATGAGGCATGAAAAGCATGAAGGACATGCACAAAGTGTGACTATATGATGTGGCAATGGGGTGTAGTAAGCAAATGCTCACCTCCCCCTCTAAAATTTAATTGGATTGGGCTTCTACCAATTCAATTAAATTTATTTCCAACCACACACATCAAATATCCACTTAGTGCATGTGAAATTACAAAACTACCCCTAATACAAAAACTAGTCTAGGTGCCCTAAAATACAAGGGCTGAAAAATCCTATATTTCTAGGGTACCCTACCTACATTATGGAGCCCTAAATACAAGGCCCAAAAATAATGAAACCTTAATCTAATATTTATAAAGATAAGTGGGCTCGTACTTAGCCCATGGGCCCGAAATCTACCCTAAGGCTCATAAGAACCCTAGGGCCTTCTCTTGCATATCTGGCCCAATCTACTTGCAGTTTTCTATCCAATGCCCTTGCGGGGTAGGATTGCATCACTAGGGATCACAAATTGATAACCTATCAGGCCTACATCAAGAAAATGGTCGAGTTCTTCAATGATGTCTCTTTCCACCATGTTCCCATAGAGGAAAATCAGATGGTTGATGTGCTTGCCACTCTCGTGTCCATGTTTCAGCTAACCTTACTGTAGAAGCAAGCTTCATGAAGATGAATCAAGTTGATTCAAGTAGTTTTGATGATGACAAAAAGCCCAAGAGAATGATTTCAAGATTGAGTCAACAAGTTCAAGATCAAGATTAATTTCAAGTTTCATGAGAAGAAATCAAGAAGATTCAAGATTCAAGAGAAGTTTGATTTCAAGATTCAAGAGAAGATGAATTCAAGATTCAAGAGAAGAAATCAAGAAAACTTCACAAGAGAAGTATTGAAAAGATTTTTCGAAAAACAAACATAGCACAATTTTGTTTTTCAAAAGAGTTTTTCTAAAAAATTTCTAAGTTACCAGAGTTTTTACTCTCTGGTAATCGATTACCAATTACCTGTAATCGATTACCAGTGGCAAAGTTTGATTTCAAAAGCTTTTAACTGAATTTGCAATGTTCCAAATGTTTTTTTAAATGATGTAATCGATTATAATATATTGGTAATCGATTACCAGAGTATCTGAACGTTGAAATTCAAATTCAATTGTGAAGAGTCACATCTTTTCATAAAATGCTTTGTGTAATCGATTACATGGTTATGGTAATGGATTACCAGTGATAAGTTATGAATAAAAAGTCAAGAGATGTAACTCTTCCAATGGTTTTCTCAAAGATTTTCTCAAGGTTATAACTCTTCCAATGGTTTTCTTGACAAGACATGAAGAGTTTATAAAAGCAAGACCTTGACTTGCATTTCAAAAAAAAAACCCATACAACTTTTAGAATTTCTTGAACTACTTTTGAGAAATCTTGAAACCTTTGCTTCTCATCTTTCTTCTTCTTCCTTTGCCAAAAAGCTTTCTAAGTTTTCTGGTTTCCAAACCTTGTTCTTTCACAGAAAACAAAAGTGTGTTATATCTTTTCATTCTCTTTTCCCTTTTCCAAAAAGAATTCAACAAGGACTAATTGCCTGAATTGTTTTTGTGTCTCTCTTCTCTCTTTTCCAAAAGAACGAAGGACTAACCGCCTGAATTCTTTTGTGTCTCCCTTCTCCATTTTCAAAGAATTCAAAAAGACACAGTCTGAGAATTCTTTTGATTCTTCCATTTCCCTTAAACAAAAGATTTCAAAGGACTAACTGCCTGAGATATCTTTTGTTTCCCCTTCACAAAGATTCAAAGGACTAATCACCTGAGAACTTTGTCTTAACACATTGGAGGGTACATCCTTTGTGGTACAAGTAGAGGGTACATCTACTTGGGTTGTTGTAACTGAGAACAAGAGAGGGTACATCTCTTGTGGATTAGTTCAAGTGGAGTGTACACCCACTTGGTTGTTCAAAGAGAACAAGGGAGGGTACATCCCTTGTGGATCTTTGCTTGTAAAGGTTTTGACAAGGTTGAAAAGAAATCTCAAGGACCGCAGGTTGCTTGGGGACTGGATGTAGGCACGAGTTGTTGCCGAATCAGTATAAAATTCTTGTGTTTGTCTTCTTCCCTACACTCTTTAATTTCCGCTATGCACTTTAATTATCGCTTTTACTTTTGGTTAAGTTTCTTTTTCTATTCTTTACTTTCTTAACTTAGTAGTAAAAGCCTAATTGAATCTAGTAACATTAAGAAGGATATTTTTTAATTAGTCAAGGTACATTAATAATTAATTCAACCCCCCTTCTTAATTATTCTGAGGCCACTTGATCCAACACCCACATGGAGACTTTTCGTACATCGAGTTCCGATGTCGCTGCAAGCTTGCACATTACTGCTTTATAGAAGAGGAGCAAGATGGTAAGCCGTGGTACCATGACATCAAGCGGTACATAGAGTGTAAGGAGTATCCACAAGGGGCTTCTGGCAACGACAAGAGGATGTTGCAGAGGTTGGAAACTAGTTTCTTTCTAAGTGGGGGTATCATGATGTAGCTCCATTGGAGCTTGTTGGCCTTGGATCTTCTTCATCAATGGAGTCCTTTGCTTCTTGAATTTTAATGGCAGCAAAATGGAGAAGAAGAAGAGTTGAGAGGAGACACCACTTCAAGGAGAAGATGAGTCTAGAAGAAGCTCACCACCATAGGAAGGCATGGATAAGAGCTTCAAGGTAGGAGAAGATGAATGGAGGAAGAGGGAGAGAAGGAGCACGAAATTTTGTGCCTCAAAAGAGGTCTGAAATTTGAAGTTTAATCCTCAAATGATCAAAGTTCAAAAAATGCACACACAAGGCCTCTATTTATAGCCTAAGTGTCACACAAAGATGGAGGGAAATTTGAATTTCTATTCATATTTCACTTGAATTTGAAATTGAATTTGGGGAGCCAAATTTTGGAGCCAAAATTTCACTAATTATGATTAGTGAATTTTAGCTATGGTTCAGCCCACTAATCCAAGATCAAGTCTAAGATTCTCCACTAAGTATGCTTAGGTGGCATGAGGCATGTTAAGCATGAAGGACATGCACAAAGTGTGACTATATAATGTGGCAATGGGGTGTAGCAAACAAATGCTCACCTCCCCCTCTAAAATTTAATTGGATTGGGCTTCTCCCTATTCAATTAAATTTATTTTCCAACACACACATCAAATATTCACTTAATGCATGTGAAATTACAAAACTACCCCTAATACAAAAACTAGTCTAGGTGCCCTAAAATACAAGGGTTGAAAAATCCTACATTTCTAAGGTACCCTACCTACATTATGGAGCCCTAAATACAAGGCCCAAAAATAATGAAACATTAATCTAATATGCACAAAGATAAGTGGGCCCGAAATCTATCCTAAGGTTCATGAGAACCCTAGGGCCTTCTCTTGCATCTCTGGCCCAATCTACTTGGAGTCTTCTATCCAATGCCCTTGCGGGGTAGGATTGCATCATATCATGTACAGTTGAAATCATGCTATGGTTTTACTCCGATGTGTGGACGCTAAGGAAGCCGAGCGAATGCTCGTGGAGGTGCATGAAGGGTCCTTCGGGATGCATGCTAATGGGCATGCCATGGCCAGAAAGATTCTAAGGGCAGGCTATTACTGGCTCACCATGGAAAGCGACTGTTGCATCCATGTAAGAAAATGCCACAAGTGATCAGAGCCATGGCCTTTCTCTATGTGGGGAATAAATGTGATCAGAGCCATTTGTAGAAGCAAGCTTCATGATGATGAACCAATCAATTTTGATGATGCCAAAAGCCCAAGTGATTGATTCAAGACTTCAAGATCAAGCATCAAGAATCCAATCCAAGATTCAAGATTCAAGAGAAGAAATCAAGAAGCAACAAGTCAAGACTTCATATAGGATAAGTATTAAAAGATTTTTTCAAAAACCAAATAGCACAGTTTTGTTTTACAAAAGAATTTTCTCAAATTTTCTAAAGTTACCAACGTGATTACTCTCTGGTAATCGATTACCAGTTAGCAATAATCAATTACCAGTGACCAGATTGGTTTTCAAAATATTTTCAAATGATTTGTAACATTCCAAAATGATTTTTAAATAGTGTAATCGATTACACTATATTAGTAATCGATTACAAGTGAATATGAACGTTGAATTCAAATCCAATTGTGAAGAGTCACAACTTTTCATAAAAAACATTGTGTAATCGATTACACCATTGTGGTAATCGATTACCAGTGAATAGTTTTGAAGAAAAAGTTAAGAGTTATAACTCTTAACATTATTTTCTCAAAAGTCATAACTCTTCCAATGGTTTTTTGACCAGACATGAAGAGTCTATAAAAGCAAGACCTTGGCATGCATTTTACAAGCATCCAAAACACATATTTCTTTCAAATCTTTTTTGACCATTGCCCATTGTCTTTCTTTGCAAAAACTCTTGCCAAAAAGCTTTCTAAACTTCGGCTTCAAAACTTTGTTTTTTTGCAAGCGGAAATTCTGTAGAAAACAAAAGTGTGCTATCTTTTCTTCCTTCTCCCTCTTGCCAAAAGATTCAAAGGACTAATCGCTTGAGAATTCTTTTGATTCTTCCTTCTTCCTCTTGCCAAAATATTCAAAGGACTAACCGCCTGAGAATTCTTTTGATTCTTTCTCTTTCCTCTGAACAAAAGATTTCAAAGGACTAACCGCTTGAGATATCTTTTGTTTCCCTTTACAAAGATTCAAGGAACTAACCGCCTAAGAATTCTTTGTCTTAACACATTGGAGCGTACATCCTTTGTGGTACAAGTAGAGCGTACATCTACTTGGGTTGTAATACTGAGAACAAGAGAGGGTACATCTCTTGTGGATTAGTTGAAGTGGAGCATACATCCACTTGGTTGTTCAAAGAGAACATGGGAGGTTACATCCCTTGTGGATCTTTTATTGTAAAGGATTTTACAAGGTTATTGGAAATCTCATGAACCGGTGGTTGCTTGGGGACTGGACGTAGGCACGGGTTGTGGCTGAACTAGTATAAATCTTGTGTTTGCTTTCTTCTTCCTTACACTCTTTATTTTTCCGCTGTGCACTTTTTATTTCCTCTTTACTTTTGTCTAAGTTATTGTTTCTATTCTTTACTTTCTCATAAGTTAGTAGTAAAGCCTAATTGAATCTAGTAACATTAAGAAGGATAAATTTTTAATTAGTCAAGACACATTCACAATTAATTCAACCCGCCCTTCTTAATTATTCCGAGGCCACTTGATCCAACAAGTGGTATCAGAGCAGGTATCTTGAGAAAAGTTTCAAAACTTCAAGATTCATGGCCTCCTCAAATTTTCTATTTCCCGAAGGAAACTCCATCCATAGGCCACCTATCTTTAATGGTGAGGGTTGCCACTACTGGAAAACCCGAATGCAAATCTTTATTGAAGCCATAGACTACAATATTTGGGAAGCCATATAAATAGGACCTTATGTACCCACCATAGTAGATGGAAGCACATCAACAGGCACAACAATAGAAAAACCTAGAGAGAAATGGTATGAAGAAGATAAAAGAAGAGTTCAATATAATCTTAAAGCCAAAAACATTATTACTTCTACCCTAGGAATAGATGAATATCTTAGGATCTCAAACTGCACAAGTGCTAAGGAGATGTGGGACACACTTCAACTCACACATGAAGGTGCAACTGATGTTAAGAGATCTAGGATTAATACACTGACCCATGAATATGAACTCTTTAGGATGATCACAAATGAGAACATCCAAAGCATGCAGAAAAGATTCACACACATAGTTAATCACCTTGCCTCCTTAGGAAAAACCTTTCCTAATGAAGATTTAATTAATAAAGTTTTGAGATGCTTAAGTAGGGAATGGCAACCCAAGGTAACTGCCATTTCTGAAAGTAAAGATCTTTCTTCTATGTCTCTTGCCACTCTTTTTGGCAAACTACAGGAACATGAAATGGAACTTCAACGTCTCAACCAAAATGAAGAGACTGAAAAAGGAAAAGAAGCATAACACTTAAAGCCTCCTCCTCAATACAAGAAGAAGAAGAAGAAGAAGAATATGATGATAAAGAGGACTTCTCAGTCTTTGTGAAGAAGTTTCATAAATTCGTCAAAAATAGAAGAATGGAGAGACGTCATAACTTCAACAATGGGAAGAGATCTCAAGAAGGTTCCCCAACACTTAAATGCTATAAGTGTAATCAACCCGGTCACATAAATGCACACTACCCCACAAATGAGTCATGGCCCGAGAAGAATGAGAAGAAAAGTCATGAAGAGAGAAGATCCAAGAAGGCGTATATTGCATGGGATGACAATGACTCATCCAATGATTCGGAGAAGTAGATCAACCTTCTATCCAAGGACTATGAGAGCAATGAGAACATTGTTAGTCGGTGAATACGACTAACTTTTGTGTATAAAACTTGTGTAAATTGTATCAAACTCTTCCAATGTGTGATAAGTATTTTCTATTAAGTATAGGTAATAAATACTTAGTACTTCCATTTTGTGTGTTTAATAAACATTTTCTCTCAATTTCAAGTTAATTAGGCAAGCTTTGAAGAGTGTTTTTTTCCACCTTCTCGCTAAGCCAATCTGCTGGCTTAGTGAGCTTCCGCTAAGCGTAACACTTATGGGCTAAGTGCAAGGAAGACTCTAGAAGAAGACAAGCTTAAAGTAGGAGCCGATTTGAGAGCTTGAGACGAGTTTGTGAGTGATTGTGAGATCCTAGAGGTGAAGGAGACATCCTCACCACTTGTATTTTTGCAATCTTTCATCTTGTTCTTCTCTTTGTTGTAAAGAGGGCTTCCTGGTATGGAAAGCTAAATCTTCTGTTGGATCTTTCCTGTAGGTACCTGATGTAAATATATTTCTATCTATTTAATGATGTTTTGTGTGTTCTCTGTGCTATCTGCTTTTCACTCCAGTATACCTTTACCTTGATCATGTAGATGCATGCTTTGTTAGGGTCATTCAACAATGGAAACTGGTCTGACTCTAAAGTCCTTGATAGTACAGGGTTAAGTTGTCGTACTATCACGAGGAATCAGGGTGCGATAAGTTAGTTGTGTATGTGTGTTTTAATGCGCTCCTGGTTGAGTTTAGTCCTACAAAAGGAATATGCGGATGATGCTTGATCAGGATTAGGCTAAACTATCATGAGGAATTGGGGTTTAGTATCTCAGGAGACACCATAAGAACACATGAGCATTGTTAGATAGAGAATATCTTTTCAGCATCAGGCACCAATTAGGAAGACCAACATGTTTCTACTTGTTTTTACACATCATTTCTCTATCGTGATTTTCTTCCTTTTTGCACAGATAATTTATACACCTGTTCATATTCACACTTATCTTTACACACCAGACACTTATTTGCTTAAATAGCTTACCAAATAACACAAGTTCCCCGAGATTTCGATACTCGGTTCTTACCATTTTATACTACTTGTGCGATCCGGTGCACTTGCCGGTCGTCGAACAAGTTTTTGGCGCTGTTGCCGGGGAACTTCTTTTTATTTGGGAAGTTAGTTCATCTTTAGGTGTCTATTCTTTATTCGTTATTCTTTGATTGTTTGTGTGAATATTTGTTCTTAATTCCTATTTTTCTTTTCTTGTTAAATTGTATAACCGTTGTTCTGTTATTATTCTACATGTATAGATTCTCTTACAGGTGATCTAGTTATTCCTAAATAAGGCAACTTTTTCACCGTTATGTCATGAAGATTGTTATCTCGATTCCATTAATGAATTGTGATTTAGCCGGAGGAGAGCATCACAAGGACAGTTGTTATTTTTATTCTATAAATAACTTTGACCAGAAACAGGAACCAGTCATGTACGATTACCATGATAAAGAAAGAGCCCCTGATCTTGAAAGTATTTTGGCAGACTTCATGAAATACTAAGCTAGCTCTAAAGGTTACTATTATTTTATGCAACAGTAGGGAACTCAATTTGAAAGGAACCAGTCTTCTTTAGGTTATCAATGGGAGTCATATCGGTAATCTGATTATCACAATGAAGCAGAAAGAGGTTCCAATCTGGATAAATTTCTAATGCAATTCATGGAAACAACTAAATCAACTAAAGGAGCACTCCAAATTGTAGAAATCCAGGTTGGTGAGCTGGCAGAAGCAGTGACTCAATTTATGTTCAGACGAGAAAAATACTTTGTAGAGGTTGAAGCTCAAGAGAAAAGCCCTGTAAAAGAGCATGAGTCAAGAGAAAAAGATGAGGAAAAAGCACAACAACAATGGGAGAAGTACTCAACAGTAGAGAAACAACAAGAAAATATTCTCCAAATCAATAACTTTCCTCATCAACTGATTATCAAGAAAGTAAGGCAAGGAGAACATGAGGAAACCTTAAGTGCCATTCTTTCTTTAATCACTAACACCTTTCTTGAAATGATTTGGAATGTACTTCCAGACTATATGAAGTTCATGGAATTTCTAGCTAAAAGGAGAAACTTCAAGGAAGATGTATTCTATGTGACTTTCATGCCACCTTGAAGGTATTAAGCTATGCGTCAAGCTAATGACGTTAAAGAAGCGCTTCCTGGGAGGCAACCCAGTTTTAATTTTTGCTATTTTTGTTTTTCATGCATATATAATGTGAAACTTGCTTTTTAATATGTACATAGGAGTATATTAGCCTATCTTTGAATGTTAGATATAAGGGTTTCAATTTGTTGAGGAAGGGACTGAAAAGTAACTTAGAAAATATTTTCTGAAAAAAAGTCCTTTCGCTAAGCGCAAGACTCGCGCTAAGCGCGTCTTTGGTCATGCGCTAAGCGCGTCTTTGGTCATGCGCTAAGCCTAGAATCTTAAGTGCTTAGCGATCAACCCTTGCATCTAAGGCTGATTTGGTCTGCTAAGCTGGCCAAGGCTGAGCTAAGACAACTTCAATTCGATCTGAATTCGGCTAAGCTGCAGCTTGATCGCTAAGTCCATCATACACTTTGGCTAAGCTCGAGTCGTTGCTGCCAAGCTGAATTCCCTATGGCAATGTGAGCGCTAAGCGAGTCGTTATCAGCTAAGCGCATGCTCCTCTGTACTTAAGATGCATCATTTTAGCTAAGCTGGCCAGAGCCTGGCATAGCGAGAGTTACAGATTTTTGGTCTGGAGATCTCGCTCAGGGGTCCTTTTGCGCGCTAAGCCATGAGGCTTGTTCAAAAAAAAAAAAACACACTTGAATTTCAAAGTTAAGCTAAGCGTGCAGAGCCGCTAAGCGACCATCTTTGAATAACCAAACGTCACTTTGAGAAAGCAAAACAATTTATGTGAGTGTAATGGCAATTACACTCACATTTGTTGGAAACTGCTGAACAACCTGCATCTTCTCTCTCGCACTCATTTGCCAGCATTGTCGCTTTCTTCTGCATCAAAGCATTGTTGATACGAGTGAGTTCCTTACTCCCTTTATTCTTTTAAGTTATTGAACCTCAGGGTAGGAAACCATAGATTTTAGCTTTCAATCTTTAGGGTTCTCATAATTTTAAATTAGGTAAAAATTAGGACTTGATATTTGATTATGCTGTGTAGATATTTTCAATTGACTTGCATATTTGATAATGCCTTTTAGAGGCTTAATAGAAAAAGAAACAAACTGCGTTTTCTTAGGTTTTTTCTGGAAAATGCGATGAACTCGCTAAGCGAGCATGCTGTGCTAAGCGAGTTCATTGATATTCATTGAAGATACGCGTTTCTAGACGAACTCGCTAAGCGCACTACCATGCTAAGCGAGTTCATCTTGTGAGGATGAACACTCATCCTCCTGTTGAAATCCTTGTGGCTAAGTGAGGCTGAATCGCTAAGCCAAAATAACTTAGAAAATTTTGTGTTGAAAGCCTCGCGCTAAGCCTAGTTCACCTGAGCTAAGCGCATTTCATCACGACAACTATTAGGCTAAGCGAGCTTGGCTCCAACTAAGTTGATATGTTATGTTTCTCAGGGAGTGCTGAGCAAGCTATATCCCGCTAAGCGCCTATTGTTAATTTCAGCCTTTATTTTTGTCGTTTAACTTGAACAATTTTGGTCTAAGGAATTTTGAGTTCTTTTTAGTTACAGATGACATCAAGAAAAAGAGCTAGAACGGAGGACATCCCTTCATCATCCACTCCAGCTCCTCCATCAGTAACAGTAAGAAAGGATGTCCAAAGCTCACTAACTTTAGTCCCTATGCTACAAAGCTTATTCCGAGGATAATTTATTATCATGCACAACCTGCAAGAGTTGGCTCACAATAGGCCAATCATATCTATGGAGCATTTTCTTGAGAAAGTAGCCTGGGCTGAAGATCAACTTCCTTTGGTGAGACCCAAAGAGGCTGCTCCGCCTGAGCCCACATCTGTGCAGGCAATCCAGAGCCAGCTGACCCACAATCTCCAGGGGTGAATTCACCTTCTTCTCCTGAGCTTGAAGCAGTTCCCCCATCTCCTCCTCTGATTGTCATCTCTAACGCATCATCAGATGAAGTGGCTGCCCCTCCTGATTCACCAGTTGCAAAAACAGTTGACCCCCTGCTTCCCCAGTTGGAGGAATTGCTGATCTTTCTGATTCGTCATCTGGGGAAGTTGTTGCTCTCACTGATTCCCCAGTTTAGACACTGTTGAGATTGTTGATTCTTGATGATACTTTTTGCTTTTTGGTTTATTATTATATTTATGGTTTCAGTATAGTATTGCCTTTATGTCTACATACATTGCTAGTTTTATTTATGGGTAGTTAGTTTGATCATCCTGAAGCATTTTGAATAGTTTGACTTGTTTTTGATGACATGGAAGTAAAACACTTTTATCTTTTTGTGAAAAATGGGTGTATGTCTTTATTTTGAATTGAGTGCATGATTTGATGGAATTTGTGTTTCTTTTTCATGAGTTTGAGCAAGTGTGTATGTTAGACAAAGAAAGAACAAGAATGTGAACTTGCAAATAGAATTGTTAGTCAGTAGACAGATTGATTAAGAAAGAAAAGCTTGAACCAAAACCGGTGAGAGTGTGAACTTAAATTGTGAGTGAACGACTAGCTGTGAGTAATAATCTTTGCATCAATCTCTGAATTTTTGAATGAAATGTATAAACGAGAACATGATGAAGGCCATGATTGTACATACACAAGCCTTTTGACCAAAAAGCTTACCTTGAATGATAATTATATCCTTTGCACCCTTTTTGAGCTGAGTGATTTTGTCATAAATTGAACCCTGAACTTAAATAATTATCTCCTGATACCTTGCTTAGATTGTAGGAGAGCATATGGTTCAAGACAAAATTTACCCCAAATTTGGGGGAGTAAAGTCAGTTAGAATGCAAAGAAAAAGGTAAAGCATCAACACACACAACAAATATGTTGTATGTAAAAAAAAAAAGAAGAAAAGTGTGCTGATGTAACAAGGTCTAAAGCAAATGAAAGTGAGCAAGCCAAGTGATTATGGCATTTTACTCCTTTCTCTTATCATGCAATCAGTAACTTTTGTTGCATACACCTTCGTACATAGTCACTGCATGTCGTTGTCACTTAAGGACAAGTAAGTTGTTCTCTTTTTGCTTGAGGACAAGCAAAACTGTAAATTTGGGGGAGTTGTTAGTCAGTGAATACGACTAACTTTTGTGTATAAAACTTGTGTAAATTGTATCAAACTCTTCCAATGTGTGATAAGTATTTTCTGTTAAGTATAGGTAATAAATACTTAGTACATCCATTTTGTGTGGTTAATAAACATTTTCTCCCAATTTCAGGTTAATTAGGCAAGCTTTGAAGAGTGTTGTTTTTCACCTTCTCGCTAAGCCAATATGCTGGCTTAGCGAGCTTCTGCTATGCGCAACACTCATGGGCTAAGCGTGAGGAAGACTCTGGAAGAAGATGAGCTATACAGGTTCACTAAGCGCACTGCTTCATCTCACTAAGCGCACCGCTTCAGTTCATCCGCTAAGCGAGAATGGCACGTGCAAGCCAAAATTCACTATTGTGTGCTAAGCGGTCCATAATTGCGCTAAGCGCACGAGCACGAACAAGGCCACCTATTTAAGCCTGAAATCAGATTTTAGAAGGGAGTTTGGACTGGGATTCAGAGCTTTGCATGTCTAGAGTTTCTAGAGAGAGAAAGGTCCAAGTTCCAGAGAGTTTTGAGAGATTTTGCTGTGTGAAGATCTGCAGAGACCAGAGCTTGAAGCAGGAGCCGATTTGAGAGCTTGAGATGAGTTTGTGAGTGTGTCGCAACGTTCCCTTTTGCGGGCGAGCGAGGCGAGGCTCACGGGTGCGCTTTCCAAAGGAGGAAAGATGCGTGGAGTCACCACCAACGTTTATTTGTGGAAAACGTCGGGAAAACCAAAGGAAACCGGTCAAAATGAAAATTCTAAGTTTGGGAGTTGTATTTACGTTTGAGGAAGGTATTAGCACCTCTCACGTTTGTCTCAAAGGACAACAACCTATTTTTTAGAATTGTGGAAATTGTATTACCTTAACATTTATTTCTTTTTATTTTTTGAGGTCGACAAAAGCGGGGCTTTTGCTCCTACGTATCCTCCTTTGGTGAGGAAATTAGACCTACGTAGTTCTTTCTTAAGAGTGAATCAAGCGATTCTTTTTACTTGAATTTGTGATCATTTTTAAGGCGTTGGACCTTAAAAATGATCCTTTTTACTTGGTAAGAAACTGAAATGATAAACTTTCAAACCCTATTTTTTGTGGACGAGCTTGACTAGGCGAGTTGATTTTAGCCTTAGTTTCACTTTAGTTATTAGTCAATCCAATTAAGAATGAGAAATCCCGAAGAGAAAACGTCCGATTATTTTTTCGCTTCATTTTACTAAAAGATATTTTTTATTATTATATTATTATTTTACCTCTTTTTTGATTTCCAACGTGGTTACGGCACGACCGAATGGTCACAATTCATTTTAACCGAAATTAACAGATGATACAATTCAAATGATCGGTGGAAATTTATTTTATTTTTTGATTAGGCGAGAAATGACTTAAATAAATGACTGAAGCACGTCAAAAGGGGGTATAGAAAGCGAATGAAAACGAGAATAAAAATACATGAAACAAAATGTGGACCACCACGGGTACATAGAATGAATTGAAAAGCTCGGTTTGGGGTACTTACCAGTTGAAGACTGAAGAAAACGAAGAACGAACGATGAATGTCGAAGAACGGTTGAAAATCTTCGCGTAATTACTCACGGAAACGTTACGGAAGTGCCTCGGCTTGGATTTTCTTCACGGAAACAATTTTCCTTAGCAATTTCGACAGAATAAGAAGTGCCAAGAAGGCTGAACCCCTTCCCTCTTCACTCCTCCCCCTATTTATAGCAAAATAGGGGAGGAGCTTGCCACCCAGCTCGCCTAGGCGAGCAAGGTTGCTTCCTCCAGAAGCAACAGCCTTCTGGAGGAAGAATCTGGAAGGCCCAAGTGGGCCTGATTGCTATTTGTACCCCCATTTTTACTAAATACACCCCCTTTACCTTATTTGGTAAATTTTTTTTCGTAACGTTACGAAACTTTACGAATTTTGTAATGATACTTATTTTCCTTCTGCAAGGTTACGAATCCTTACGGATTATGTATTTACTCTTTTTTAGCTTTCGAAGAAGTTATGAAAACTCACGGATTGCGAAAAACACCTCCTTTCGATTTCCGTCACATTACGGAATTTTCACGGATCGCGTAAGCCTGCTTCCTTTTGATTTTCGGCACGTCTCGGGACTTCACATATTGTGCAACAAAGGGTGCCAAGTATCTCGAAGCGGCCAATCAAAGGTTGTATATCATCAAATAATAATCCCCGGACGAAATTAGGGTATGACAGTTGCACCTCTTTACTTACCCCTCATCGGAGATAAGAGGAAAGCAAAGATAAGACACTGATTTCGTCTGTCCTGCCCTTTCCGTGATGATGACTCTCGCCTCTACTCCTTCTTTTTTTCTGCACAACACAAAACAAAATACAAACAACAACAAGAACAACGAATATAATATACATATACACATATACACATGTTTGGCGAAGGAACCGATCCGGAAAATAACATAAAAACATATTTCCAGTCACCAGAGGCTCCGTGCTTGATAACGGAGGAAAAATGAACAGCGCTAGGCAATGAATTCATAGGTCTCCGAATAAGGTTGGAGAATGGAGAATTGGCGAACAGCGCTAGGCAATCAATTCGCGGGGCTCCAGATTCGATGGTGGAGGACACATGAATAGCGCTAGGCAATGAATTCATGGGTCTCCGAATAAAAGTGGAGAATGGAGAATTGGCGAACATCGCTAGGCAATGAATTCGCGGGGCTCCAGACTCGATGGTGGAGGACACATGAACAGCGCTAGGCAACAAATTCATGGGGCTCCGAAAAAAGTGGAGAATGGAGAATTGGCGAACAGCGCTACGCAATAACTTCGCGGGGCTCCAGACTCGATGGTGGAGGATGCATGAACAGTGCTAGGCAATGAATTCATGGGGCTCCGAAAAAAAGTGGAGAATGAAGAATTGGCGAACAGCGCTACACAATAACTTCGCGGGGCTCCAGACTTGAAGGTAGAGGACACATGAACAGCGCTAGGCAATAAATTCATGGGGCTATGAAAAAAAGTGGAGAATGGAGAATTGGCGAACAGCGCTACGCAATAACTTCGCGTGGCTCTACACTCGAAGGTGGAGGACACATGAACAACGCTAGGCAATAAATTCATGGGTCTCCGAATAAAGTGGAGAATGGAGAATTGGCGAACAGTGCTACGCAATAACTTCGCGGGGCTGCAGACTCGATGGTGGAGGACACATGAACAGCGCTAGGCAATAAATTCATGGGTCTCCGAATAAAGTGGAGAATGGAGAATTGGCGAACAGCGCTACGCAATAACTTCGCGGGGCTCCAGACTCGATGGTGGAGGACACATGAACAGCGCTAGGCAATAAATTCATGCGGCTCCGAAAAAAGTGGAGAATGGAGAATTGGCGAACAGCGCTACGCAATAACTTCGCGGGGCTCCAGACTCGATGGTGGAGGACACATGAACAGCGCTAGGCAATAAATTCATGGGGCTCCGAAAAAAGTGGAGAATGGAGAATTGGTGAACAGCGCTACGCAATAACTTCGTGGGGCTCCAGACTCAAAGGGGGAGGACACATGAACAGCGCTAGGCAATAAATTATTGGGGCTCCGAAAAAAGTGGAGAATGGAGAATTGGCGAACAGCGCTACGCAATAACTTCGCGGGGCTCCAGACTCGATGGTGGAGGACACATGAACAGCGCTAGGCAATAAATTCATGGGGCTCCAAAAAAAGTGGAGAATGGAGAATTGGCGAACAGTGCTACGCAATAACTTCGCGGGGCTCCAGGCTCGATGGTGGAGGACACATGAACAACGCTAGGCAATAAATTCATGGGTCTCCGAATAAAAGTGGAGAATGGAGAATTGGCGAACATCGCTTGGCAATGTATTCGCGGGGCTCCAGACTCGTTGGTGGAGGACACATGAACAGCGCTAGGCAACAAATTCATGGGGCTCCAAAAAAAGTGGAGAATGGAGAATTGGCGAACAGCGCTACGCAATAACTTCGCGGGGCTCCAGACTCGATGGTGGAGGACACATGAACAGCGCTAGGCAATAAATTCATGGGGCTCCAAAAAAAGTGGAGAATGGAGAATTTGGGAACAGCGCTACGCAATAACTTCGCGGGGCTCCAGACTCGAAGGTGGAGGACACATGAAAAGCGATAGGCAATAAATTCATGGGGCTCCGAAAAAAGTGGAGAATGGAGAATTGGCGAACAGCGCTACGCAATAACTTCGTGGGGCTCCAGACTCGAAGGGGGACGACACATGAACAACGCTAGGCAATAAATTTATGGGGCTCCGAAAAAAGTGGAGAATGGAGAATTGGCGAACAAAGCTACGCTATAACTTCACGGGGCTCCAGACTCGATGGTGGAGGACACATGAACAGCGCTAGGCAATAAATTCATGGGGCTCCGAAAAAATTGGAGAATTGAGAATTGGCGAACAGCGCTACGCTATAACTTCGCGGGGCTCTAGACTCGATGGTGGAGGACACATGAACAGCGCTAGGCAATAAATTCATGGGGCTCCAGAAAAAGTGGAGAATGGAGAATTAGGGAACAGCGCTACGCAATAACTTCGCTGGGCTCCAGAGTCGAAGGTGGAGGACACATGAACAGCGCTAGGCAATAGATTCATGGGGGCTTCGAAAAAGTGGAGAATGGAGAATTGGCGAACAGCGCTACGCTATAACTTCGCGGGGCTCCAGACTCGATGGTGGAGGACACATGAACAACGTTAGGCAATAAATTCATGGGGCTCTGAAAAAAGTGGAGAATGGAGAATTGGCGAACAGCGCTACGCAATAACTTCGCGGGGCTCCAGACTCGAAGGTGGAGGACACATGAACAGCGCTAGGCAATAAATTCATGGGTCTCCGAATAAAGTGGGGAAAGGAGAATTGGCGAACAGTGCTACACAATAACTTCGCGGGGCTCCAGACTCGAAGGTGGAGGACCCATGAACAGCGCTAGGCAATAAATTCATGGGGCTCCGAAAAAAGTGGAGAATGGAGAATTGGCGAACGGTGCTACGCAATAACTTCGCGGGGCTCCAGACTCGAAGGTGGAGGACACATGAACAACGCTAGGCAATAAATTCATGGGTCTCCGAATAAAGTGGAGAATGGTGAATTGGCGAACAGCGCTACACAATAACTTCTCGGGGCTCCAGACTCGAAGGTGGAGGACACATGAACAGCGCTAGGCAATAAATTCATGGGTCTTTGAATAAAGGGAGAATGGAGAATTGGCGAACAGCACTACACAATAACTTCTCGGGGCTCCAGAGTCGAAGGTGGAGGACACATGAACAGTGCTAGGCAATAAATTCATGGGGCTTCGAAAAAAGTGGAGAATGGAGAATTGGCGAACAGCGCTACGCTGTAACTTCGCGGGGCTCCAGACTCGATGGTGGAGGACACATGAACAACGCTAGGCAATAAATTCATGGGGCTCCGAAAAAAGTGGAGAATAGAGAATTGGCGAACAGCGCTACGCAATAACTTCGCGGGGCTCCAGACTCGTAGGTGGAGGACACATGAACAGCGCTAGGCAATAAATTCATGGGTCTCTTAATAATGTGATGAATGGAGAATTGGCAAACAGCGCTACGCAATAACTTCGCGGGGCTCCAGACTCGATGGTGGAGGACACATGAACAGGGCTAGGCAATAAATTCATGGGGCTCCGAAAAAAGTGGAGAATTGAGAATTGGCGAACAGCACTACGCTATAACTTCGCGGGGCTCCAGACTCGATGGTGGAGGACACATGAACAGGGCTAGGCAATAAATTCATGGGGCTCCGAAAAAAGTGGAGAATTGAGAATTGGCGAACAGCGCTACGCTATAACTTCGCGGGGCTCCAGACTCGATGGTGGAGGACACATGAACAACGCTAGGCAATAATTTCATGGGGCTCCGGAAAAAGTGGAGAATGGAGAATTGGCGAACAGCGCTACGCAATAACTTCGCTGGGCTCCAGACTCGAAGGTGGAGGACACATGAACAGCGCTAGGCAATAAATTCATGGGGCTCCGAAAAAAGTGGAGAATGGAGAATTGGCGAACGGTGCTACGCAATAACTTCGCGGGGCTCCAGACTCGAAGGTGGAGGACACATGAACAACGCTAGGCAATAAATTCATGGGTCTCCGAATAAAGTGGAGAATGGTGAATTGGCGAACAGCGCTACACAATAACTTCTCGGGGCTCCAGACTCGAAGGTGGAGGACACATGAACAGCGCTGGGCAATAAATTCATGGGTCTTTGAATAAAGGGAGAATGGAGAATTGGCGAACAGCACTACACAATAACTTCTCGGGGCTCCAGAGTCGAAGGTGGAGGACACATGAACAGCACTAGGCAATAAATTCATGGGGCTTCGAAAAAAGTGGAGAATGGAGAATTGGCGAACAGCGCTACGCTATATCTTCGCGGGGCTCCAGACTCGATGGTGGAGGACACATGAATAACGCTAGGCAATAAATTCATGGGGCTCCGAAAAAAGTGGAGAATGGAGAATTGGCGAACAGTGCTACGCAATAACTTCGCGGGGCTCCAGACTCGAAGGTGGAGGACACATGAACAGCGCTAGGCAATAAATTCATGGGGCTTCGAAAAAAGTGGAGAATGGAGAATTGGCGAACAGCGCTACGCTATAACTTCGCGGGGCTCCAGACTCGATGGTGGAGGACACATGAATAACGCTAGGCAATAAATTCATGGGTCTCCGAATAAAGTGGAGAATGGTGAATTGGCGAACAGCGCTACACAATAACTTCTCGGGGCTCCAGACTCGAAGGTGGAGGACACATGAACAGCGCTAGGCAATAAATTCACGGGTCTTTCAATAAAGTGGAGAATGGTGAATTGGCGAACAACGCTACACAATAACTTCTCGGGGCTCCAGAGTCGAAGGTGGAGGACACATGAACAGCGCTAGGCAATAAATTCATGGGTCTTTGAATAAAGGGAGAATGGAGAATTGGCGAACAATTCTACAGAATAACTTCTTGGGGCTCCAGACTCGAAGGTGGAGGACACATGAACAGCGCTAGGCAATAAATTCATGGGTCTCCGAATAAAGTGGAGAATGGAGAATTGGCGAACGGCGCTACGCAATAACTTCGCGGGGCTCCAGACTCGATGGTGGAGGACACATGAACAGCGCTAGGCAATAAATTCATGGGGCTCCAAAAAAAGTGGAGAATGGAGAATTGGCGAACAGCGCTACGCAATAACTTCGCAGGACTCCAGACTCGAAGGTGGAGGACACATGAACAACGGTAGGCAATAAATTCATGGGGCTCCGAAATAAGTTTGTTGGCAGGACCAAATGGTCCACCGGTTTTTTCCACCTAAAAGGCATACATGCTTTTTGCAAAGAAAAATAAATCATTCGCGAGAGCACCATATCTTAGAGAAAAAATATACTTGTGCCAAGGGTAATCTTCCTTGTAACCGAGAATGAAGGGCAGGATGTCAACATTTAGCTTTTAAATGAACATGCAGGGGAAACATCGGGCTAAGCTGAAAATAAATCACTCATAGTGTATAAAACTCACACAGGCAAGTGTTTCACCCTATTCCCAAACCATAACTGCACCATGACTTTTTTGCACACGATTTCCTATCGAATCAGAGATCACACGTATGATCACGGATCAATAGGATTTTCTTGAGGGTAGTGTTTTTGGAGTGGACGCTGGGTGTTTCGATCTTTTCCTCTTTGTTCATGTGTGGTGGGATATCGCCAGTCGAGAACGACCTTGAATGGCAATCTGAAGGGAAGAGACACCAAAAATGGGTTTTCCTTTGCCGACAGTCACTTACCTTGTTGAAAATTTATCTGGTTTGAAGATCTTCCATTCTCTTTCTTTCATTGATCGAGAATTGCCTCTTTTCCCTTTTTACTTCCTTTCGATCTTTGATCGGGAATCCTTCCTTTTCTTTCTTTTGTTCTTTTCTTTATTTTCATCTTTTTTCTTTTTCTTTCTTTCCATTTCTTCCTTTTCTTTCTTTTCACTTCTCCTTCCCCATCCCTTTCTTTGGGAAATCGGGTTTTAGCATTCTATTCGCTCTCCCTTGAGGAGATTCCGTTGTCCTTTGCTTCGGGGAAGGAATGAGGATTCTTTTTTATAGGACAAGGTTCAAAAAGTCTACGGTTGTGTTTCAATGGGGTCTTTTATTGTGGGAACCCAATCTCTATATCTGGGGCAAAACAAATTTGGGTGTCAAGGTGTCGATTTCGGGTCGAACTTCCATATTATTACATAAGGCACGCGTGACAATGATGATTTGAAAACAACGTGCAAAATTAGTCATGGCTACAGCCAGGTGGGCACTCAAGCATCCCGTTTATGGCATTGTGATACTACGGTTGAGAATTTACACAAACAGACCCAATGTTTCCAAATTATGTTCTCCCATCAGTTCAATGAATTCATCCATTCTTATCTCGGTTTATTTCGGAAAATAAACTCTTAACATCAGTCCCTTGTTTCCAAAAGATACGTTTACTCTTTACGAATGATTTATACTTCTTAACTATAACATGTCGACCTTCGCGGTTTTTCTTTCTTTTTCCTTTTTGTTTCATTTTTATATATTCACAAAATTATACACCTATGGTCCTCTATGAAGAAATTCTGTTTGTATATCTACACACTTATGCATGACAAACTCTTTCTGTATATGCATTGGAACTCTCTCTCTTCACGTCACACGGTCAAACCCTATTTACATTCAAAGATCTTTTTCGTTTTTCTCCAACGCACACTTATGGTTCATACAAACGTTTCTTTATATATACTCGTTCACACACACAAGAATCCCTCTACATGTATTTTTTTATAAAAACCCTTCTATGCATATTTTCCTTTTTCTTTATATACGCAGACATTTTATTCACTACACTTCTCTCCTTTTTTATCATGATTTTGGTTCATTTTATTTTTAGGACGACGTTCCTAAATGAAAAAATTCTACGCAATTCCGGAATTTCTACAAACACTATTGACAACAACGAAACAAGTACTGACGTAACAACTCAAACGATATGTATGTACAAAACAAAAGTCAATCAACACGAAACAAACGTTAGTCCCTTAGTCAAACAAAAATAAGATGATATGTAACAGGAAAAAATGGAAACAAAAAGGAAATACGGATCAAGGGATCTCCCAATCATGTGGCTCCGCTTCCTCCTAAGAAATCAAGTAAATCGGTCATCTCCTCGTCCTCGCGGGCCTCATCTGCCTCGTCGGGAGCCTCTGCTGGTGCCTCTCCTGCTCGGGCCTCAGGCCAATCTCCGGTCCATGCGACCTCTGCCCTGAACTGATCCGGAGTAGGGCACGGAAAAGAAGTAAAACCCTGGCTCTGCAGGTTGAGGCTCAACTGGTAAAGACAATCATGGGTCTGTACATGCACCCGGTGGTTGGCCGCCTGCTGGCGAACCAAATGCCGTAAATACTGCTCCGTATCAAATGATCCAGCTGGGCCAGCCTGATGAGGTGGCGGCGCGTCTGCGGCCTGCGGAGCATCCCCCTGGGCCTGTCTATGCGTGCAACACTTCTCAATAAAAGCTCGGGTGATGGGCGACCGAATCACCTTGCTAGGTGCGACAGGGACTCCGAACGACTGGCAGAGTCCTGTGATCAAAGCGGGAAATCCCAGGGCCCTATTGGACTTATCCGGGTCCAGAGGGTGCCTGGTAGGCGCCATACCTACAAATAGATAGATGGCATCAGCGATTAACTGAGCCACGTGAATGCTCATCCGTGTCAGGATGGCGTAGACCAACTGACACTTCGACAGGGGGAGGTCGGAATTATGATCGCTGGGCTGGATGTTGTTGAGCAGCAAAGTCATCCAGATCTGAGTCAGGGTGGTCATGTTGGTGCGCATGATCCGCACCCGTCTTCTAGCAGCAGTCCGGGCAAAATCCTGCCCTGGTATACATAGCAACTGGGCGATGGCCTCCTCATCAAACCCGTCGGACCGGTTCCTCCTCTGGCTATACTCGCATTCCTGGCCCTCCTCCAACACTAAAGGGTATCCCAGGAACTGGCTGAGAGCATCCGCATCGAACGGGATCCACTGACCCCTCACCCAGGATCGCATATCTCGCACGCCCTCCTCTGTAGGCCAAGCATTGGCATAAAATTCGAGGACTATGTCTGGGTCGAACTTGGCCATGGGGGTAACCAGTGATGCCCACCGCCGGTGAACTATCTCCTCCTAGAAGTCAGTATACTCGTCGTCCCTGAGCTGGACGCGTCACTCCCGGAGAAATGACCATCCCTTGATGGCCTCGAAGCGTTGCTGGTGCTCAGCGCTCCTAAAATGGTGGATGTCATATTCGGGAGCGGAACTGGTTCCTTCAGTCGCTTTATCCTTCCTGGATCTCTTTGAGGCAAGCTTCCTTGGGGCCATTTCCTGCGAAAGCCAACATTTGGAAGTTAGTTTTACAAGATAATGCTTATCTTAATGCAAAAAATGTCATGCTAATCCCTCTGATTTTAGAACGAACTCATGTAATCTATTTATGTACACACGTACGTGTGGAATATCCTACCATTTATATCAACATAGAGGCCATCCAACACATTCTAATTGTCACACACATATATGCATTTGAAAAGAACATACATTCTTACGCTCAAGGCATTGCGTCAAAATTCACACCTAATTTATATCCTAAACATTTGCTATTACAAACTACCTACATATATTTGAAATATATATCATACAAATTTTTATTGTTTCACTCACATTTATTCATATTGGCAAGCTATTTACATTATGCACACACTTGCATTCAAAAGGGAATTCCGTGCTATCATACATTCATTTAGGAAGCGACCTCAATATGCATTCACCCTTTGCAAAGAATTTCATGCCCCTTTTATTTACCTATATATACATACTATTGCAAGGTGTTTTTCATATTACTTAGGTGCAAAGTATCAAACATGGGGCAGCCCAAATTTGAGCAAAAACTCTCACAAGCAAGTCCTAATTTTCATGCTTTTCTAATTCTAAAACCAAAATTTGGATTCCTAGCCATGAGTATGTCTTCTTGCATTGAAGCTAAAAAGTTTGGGTTCCTAAGCTTGAAATTGCATTCGGGCACCTATTTTGAATCTCCTATGTTGTCTCTACATATATAAAACAGTCCCACCATCCCAATTTCGCAAAATCATATTCATATATCATTGGGGCATTTCACCGAGCACTTGGGGGGCGCACGTTTGGACACAAATTGCAAGAGAATGGGGACAATGTGGCATGCCCCATTGCTTCAGAATACAACATAGGCCTAATGCCTTCTCACACAAACCCTCAACTCAAAAAAACAAGCATGGATTCAGATGCGAATTGCTTCACGAATTTTGCAAAAAATGAGCAACTAAAGCACCAAAACACATCAATGGAGAGCCAAATAACCAAGGGAAATTGCACTTACTTGTGGGGAGTGAATTAAAGCATGAAAAGGGAAGCAAAAACTCAACAATGGAAGCTTGGGGGCTGCTGTTCTCATAGTTCCCATGAGCTTGGGGGGTTTTTGAAGTGAGGAGGGAAGAGTTTTGGGTGAAGAAAACGTTCCCCCTCCACCCCTTTATATTTTCGTACAGGGGTTGCTCGCCCAGGCGAGCTAACCTGTACTTTTTTTTTTTGGCGAAACATTAACCATGCCTCCCCCCCTTACGGGTTAGCGTTTGCCTACTCGAACCTACTTAAGTTAGAATCAGGCGTCGATTACTTTATTTAAAACAAATAATAGTAATAAAATACTGTGAATTCAAAGGATACTGGGCTGCCATGCAGCAGCGTTCTCTGCTTGTCTAGCGCCAGGAAGGGACAACGGTCGGCCGTGACCCTATCCTCCATTTGTCGAATGCATTCTTTATCCTTCATTGATACAGATGCCCATGGCTCATGGCTGCCAAACACTTACCTTCAATAAGGTTAAGTTGGTCATAGCGTGCTTGAGCCCATTCTGACTCTTCTAGGCCTGATTCCGCTATTATCCTCTGAGAAGGAACCTCCACCTCAAATGGGAGTACTGCTTCCATCCCATAAACCAAAGAATACGGCGTTGCCCCAGTAGAAGTTCGTACCGAGGTTCTATATCCGTGCAGGGCGAAAGGCAACATCTCATGCCAATCTTTGTAGAACTTGGCATTCTCGTAGGCTTCTAGGCGGATTTCATCTAACTCACTCAGTTGCAACTTCCTTTCCTCGCCAGCTTGATCCATAGAGAAGTTGCAAGTCTTCACTGCCCAGTATGCTTTGTGCTCAATTTCCACTGGAAGATGACATGCCTTTCCAAAGACAACCCGATAAGGAGACATTCCTATGGGTGCTTTGTAGGCAGTCCGATGTGCCCAGAGAGCATCATCAAGCCTGGTACTCCAATCTTTCCTGCTTGGCTGCACAATCTTCTCTAGAATTCTCTTGATTTCCCTGTTAGAAATTTCTGCCTGTCCATTAGTCTGGGGGTGGTATGGTGTGGATACCCTGTGTACCACCCCGTACTTTTTAAGCAGGGCATGCATTGTCCTGTTGCAAAAATGGGTTCCTTGATCACTAACAATTGCTTTAGGTACTCCAAACCTACAAAACAGATTAGACCTGACAAAGTCTACGACAACTTTAGCATCATTAGTTCTAGTGGGCTTGGCTTCCACCCATTTTGAAACATAATCAACTGCAAGGAGAATATAAACATAACCAAAAGAGACAGGAAAAGGACCCATGAAATCTATACCCCAGACATCAAACACCTCACAGAATAGCATAGGTTGCTGAGGCATTTGTTGTCGCCATGTAAGTGTATTTCCTGCTCTCTGACACTGCTCACAAGTGCTGCAGATCTTCCACGCATCTTTAAAGATGGTGGGCCAATTAAAACCACAATCAAGCACTTTGCGAGCTGTCCTTTGAACACCCAGATGACCTCCCGGTGCGGAAGAATGACAGAACTGCAGGACTGAGTCAGTCTCATGATCTGGAATGCACCGTCTAATGACCTGATCACTGCACAATTTCCACAAGTAGGGGTCATCCCAAATAAAATGCTTAGCATCACTTTTAATCTTATCTTTTTGGGCCTTAGATGCTAAGGGAGGAAAAACAGAGGCAACTAAATAATTGACAATGTTAGCAAACCAGGGAGTAGAAAGAGAGTCAGAAATACTATACAATATATACAAATGATCATCCGGGAAATCATCCCGAATAGGTGAATCTGCATCAGAGACACGTTCGATCCGACTCAAATGATCAGCAACTAGATTTTGTGCTCCGCTCCTATCACGGATCTCCAAGTCAAACTCTTGGAGCCAAAGCATCCATCTGATCAACCTAGGCTTAGAATAAGCCTTCTTCAACAAGTACTTTAGAGCTGCATGGTCAGTATAAACAATAATGCGAGTACCAAGCAAATAAGATCGAAAATTTTCAAGAGCAAAAACTATGGCTAGAAGCTCTTTCTCAGTAGTAGTATAATTTGCTTGGGCAGCATCTAAAGTCCTAGAAGCATAATATATCACCCTGGGCAATTTATCAATTTTCTGAGCAAGGACAGCCCCCAATGCATAATTTGATGCATCACACATAAGCTCAAAAGGGGTTGTCCAATCGGGTGCCTGGATGATGGGGGTGGTAGTTGTTAGACAAGTGGCCTCAGATATCTTAAGAAGGGGGGGTTGAATTAAGATATTCCAAACTGTTTCCCCTAATTAAAAATCTATTTTACTTTTTACTCAAGTTATGAATTCCCTTAATGACAATCTTCTTAAATATTAATTCAAATGAAGCAACTTGAATATGAATATAAAGCAATTATAAATAAAGGAGATTAAGGGAAGAGAAAATGCAAACTCAGTTTTATACTGGTTCGGCCACACCCTTGTGCCTACGTCCAGTCCCCAAGCAACCCGCTTGAGAGTTCCACTATCTTGTAAATTCCTTTTACAAGTTCTAAACACACAAGGACAATCCTTCCTTTGTGTTTAGAGATCCTTTACAACAAGAGACTCACAGTCTCTTAATCCCTTAGAGAATGAGAAGAAAAAGAGGAACAAATCTCTCTAGAAAGAGATGGATTTTACAGATTGAGCACTCAATTAATTCCTTAATGAATTGCAATTGAATTGGCCAAGGAATTCTTAAGAGGATAAAAATGAAATTGCTCTTTGAGAGGATAAACACTTTGTTGTTCTGAAAAATCTCTTTTCAATTTCGTGTTTAAGTCACATATATATAGACCATTGGTGGTCATGAGTAAAGCCTTTGAAAAGTTGTGACTCTTGAAATTATTTTTCTGAAATTCCTGTCTGGTAATCGATTACAGTAATTGTGTAATCGATTACAGCTTTTAAAATTTGAATTAAAACGTTTACTAACTGCTGGTAATCGATTACCAAAATTGTGTAATCGATTACACAGTCTAAAATTTCGAATTCAAATTTTTATAGCTGTTATGAAACGTATTTGGCCACTGGTAATCGATTACATCCTCTGGTAATCAATTACCAGAGAGTAAAACCTTTGAGAAACACTTTTTATTTTAAATCACTTGGCCAAACCTTTGCTAATTCAATTAGGAATTCCCTTCCTAATATTCTAGTGATCATCTTGATGTTGTGACTTGTAATCTTGAAGTATTGTCTTGAATTTTAATCTTGAAAAGCCCATTTGCATCAATTGCAACACATCATCATGATCATCATCAAAACATCAAAGCCAATTGCATCTACAATCTCCCCCTTTTTGATGATGACAATACAATATCTGAAATCAAGATTCAAGCAAGCAACAAACAATTGTATATAGATAAAATATGCATCCGTTTACTCCCCCTATATTTCGGAATACATGATCACTTGATTTCTAAATTTGTTAAGCTTTTTCTTAAGCTTTTCTTAAGCTTTTGCTACAACCTTTTCTCCCCCTTTGGCAACATCAAAAAGCCAAAGAACTCGGAAATCAACACAGTTATAACAATGGAGTAGCAAGATATAAGTATCAGAGTATTAAATACAATAAGCCAAACTCATAAACAAGAAATAATCAAACCAGAATTCAAATAACATAAAATGTCAACAACCACAAAACATCCAAGACTGAAATTTAAAAACACAAGATAAATAAGCAAAGTACTTAGCATAATAATGTAGATTCTAAGAAACTAAAAGCCAAAATACACGGCTTATAAAAGATAAATAATCAGAACCTAAAATCTAAGAAGACGGAGGTGGTGGTGGAAGATCGAAACTCTGACGAATGTATCCGACATCCTCTTCAAGCTGTGTAAGACGAATGTCCATACCGGCAAAGCATGAATCTAACGAGTCGAAGCGGTCACCAACATACGAACGAAGACCTCGTAATTCGGAGAGGACTTCATTCATGAGTGCGGAATCCTCACGTTGAGGAGGAGGTGAAGGAGTACGTTCATCTTGAGGAGGGAGTGCATCCTTCTTCAGCCATTGTCCATTCCGATCTTTACGATACCCAAAGGAGGTCACTGCACCAGCACCAATTGCAAAGGAACGCTTGACTTGAACAAAGGGTTCATCATCAAGCGGAATTTGAAAATGACGCAAAAACAGAGTAATCAAAATGTGGA